>NC_052104.1:7431622-7467204 GCF_012273895.1 Zerene cesonia | reverse complement strand
GACAGATTCGAAATTCAAATGTAATATTTTTTTATAATTAAGTGTAACAGTATTTATGGCCAGACTAAGTATAACATTCCTAGGAATTATATACAATTACAATGACGCCTGTATCCATTCTCAATATTATAGAAAATTATATAAGATTGAATCGTTATTAATAAATCGTTTCAATAGTCTGTCAAAATGTCTTAAAATGCTAAGGAATACTCATTGATTTAATCAGGCCTATGACAATGATCAAATTTCTCGAGCAATAAGCAATCATCTATAGTAACAGCCATCGCTTTGCATTTTCTTGAGTTATGCTTTGAGCATCTCCATGTATTTTTTGTTCCGTTGGCCGTAAATATTTGCGCTTTCAATGTGAACTTAAAGCCTCTATGCATAAGGTTCATTCGGCCTTTCTTGTTGTACACGATGATTGTAGAAGCTGCAACATAAATTATATTAATATTTCATATTATTAAAATCAAATAGAGTAAACAGTTTGCGACTTTTCTCTTATCAAATAATAGGATGATATGTACCTTTTAAATTAATTTAGATTAAGAGGAAAAGATCTTTAGCACACTTCAATGCGATTTTATGGTGAGTAGGTTAAAACTAATTGTTGTGATGTAGTGGATTTAACGAACATATAAATTAATCACGTACCATGATAATATTTCAAATAAAAACCATAATTTAATATGAAATGAAAATTTTTATTCACAGCTATATATATAAATTACGGTACAATCCTATCCTACTTATATTATAAATGCAAACGTTTGTAAGGATGTGTGTGTGTGTTTGTTGCTCTTTCACACAAAAACTAAAACTACTGAACCGATTGCAATGAAATTTGGTACTTAGACAGCTGGACAACTGGAATAACATAAAGGCAACTTTTTATCCCGATATTCCAACGGGAATCGGACTTACGTGGGTGAAACCGCGGGGCGCAGCTAGTGTTATATATAGAGGAATGTTAATATATTTACTCAGAGTTTTTCACATTACTATTGACTGTACACACATACAGTGGCTTGGCGTGGATTTTGCTGTCTGGGGTCGACTGGAAATACGCCGCCCCTTGTTAGGCTTCTGTACCTTAAGGGTAAAACAGCACCCCAATATAAGTATTGCATATATAATAGTAACTTCGCTGTACGTCTGTCTGTTTGAATATGTAAGCATAAATGACACTTCCTAACGTGTGCCAACCGGGCCCCCGGCTCCTAGCGCCCACCACGCTACGCCACTATATAATACTGTATCAATTAAAGAAAAAGAAAGAACGCCTTTTTTTGACGAAAATATTCTAAACATTTATAATCTATATACTTAATAATATAAAGTTGAAGAGTTTGTTTGAACGCATTAATATCAGGAACTACTGAACCGATTTTTGAAATTCTTTGAGCCCTGAGCGCTTGTGTGTGTAGTATAATCTAGGTATATATTTCAAGGGCGAAAGTATAAATATAAAAGATTGCCCGTATACTAAATATGTTGTTTAATCGTTAGATCTTTATGATCATTTCCATAATATCAAATTTGTTGCATTATGTTTCCAACGCACTATTGAATTATTGTATTTCCAGGAGCATATTATACATTGTTTGTCTTCCTTTTACTGCAGTAGATCATAATATACCTATTTTAAGGCTAAAAATTCATGTAGTCCGTTGAATAAGATTGGCTTCACAGATTTACTAGCGTGACATCCGACTGAAATCCGCGGCGGAGAGATTTTATGGCATGATTTTTTTGTCAAGAGATAATCAGAAGAGACATAGGTTATTTTTTAGAAGGGGATTTCTTATGTCAACGCAGGCGAAGCTGCAGATAGAAGGCTAGTTACCATATAACTTATACACAAGGTCATAATCAACATACACATTTTCAGTACAATGTCAGTCAGATAGGTGCCTTCTGAAGATAACCTTGGCCCATCATCACGCATATTTATAATACCACATTCTATTTATTTATTTATCAACACTTTATTGTACAATGCACATATAAAAGTTAACAAAAACAAGTAACCAATATCTATTGTACAATTTGGCGTCCTTATCGGTTAGAAGCGATTACTTCCAGACAACCTTTGGATATAGGAAATAGAATTTTTTTGGGCTTGCTTAATCGCTGTTGGAAGTGAGTTCCACAATCTGACGGCTTGTACGGTAAATGAAGATTAATAGAATTTAGATGTGTGAACAGGCATACAAAGCGTAAGATTGTCGGAGGAACGAAGTTTGCGCTCATTCTATTTAAGTATCAGACGTCGGATCGTGATTGTGGTTACTGTTCAATTTTAAGATCTCATCACCATACGTGTACACATTGGCCTTGCAGCCCGTACGGGAGCGCTTGCAAAACCATCTACACTTAAGTCCATTCGAACGTTGTTTCCAGAACTCATAACCATCCATCGCCAATACGGTGGCTCCACGTACTGAGGTTTTGAACATTGGTCCTGTGGAGAATAACAATTGATATTAATACATCAAATAAAATGATTCATTATTATAAGTCATGCAATTGAACACAATCTTTACGCATGCGAAAATGAAGTAATATAAAATCTTAACTTTGCATATAATGATATGCATTTAGGCAATTTTTGGAACGTAGTTCCTTATCGCGCGTTGTGAAAGGGAGCTAGATGGAAAAAATTCTTACGAATAGTTGGCACGACACTTTTTGCTATAGTAAGCTATTGTAAGCTGTGCGGCGTTCGCATGTTTCTCTGTCTGTCTCCCTCTCTCTTATAGAAACAAATGGAACTTCGTTCCATCCAGGTGTACCTTGACACCTCTACTTTTTTATTAATAAAATTCACACTATCATTATTATAAATGCAATGTAAAACACTTGATAAAGTTATAAGATTGAAAGGGATGTCTTGCAGTAGGTAAAGCTTAATTAATGTAAGCTTTTAAATACATAAATTTATGTAAATGTAAGCGAATATCAATTTGACGATATGAATTTAAAATGCTTCCACATTTATTCTTATGGTGAGTCGCACAACGCATCCATTCTTTCATACATTATTTGCAAATATATGCACTTTTGTAGACTGAGAAAACCAACAGGTGAGTTCCAATTTAGTTATAACCACAAATTATCGATCATCTATACTAATAATATATAGTTTAATGATATAAAGTTTGTTTGTTTATTTGTTCGAAATCGGTTATCTCTGGAACTACTGGACCTATTTCAAAAATTCAATATCCTTTGGATATCTACGTGAAATCTGATAGGCTATATATGTAACAAGATCCGCTAGCAAGTTAAATTCTTTTCAACCATAATACAAACATAATTTCATATTCATGAATTTCTAGAGACGATAATAACAGTTAAACGTGATTGATATACTAAAATAACACACACCAATAAGTCAGTTAATTTAATTTCATGTGTTAACCCACTGGCCGGCCCTATACACAATATTGGGCGCATGACAGTGTTGTGTGTTTGATTTAACAATTACATCGCCAATCGTGTGAACCGCCGCCTTGCATTTCTTCTTGTGGTGGGTAGCGCATTGCCAGCGCACCTTATAGCCTCTGCGCTTGTGAACACAGAACTTATACCCGCCTACTACTAAAAGACGGACTCCTTTGGCTGATGTTATGTATGTACCTAAAATATTTTGATCTATTAGTGATTTATTTATTTAACATAGACTATATATTTTTAGGTTTCCATACTCAAGGGAATCCAGGACCTTACTGATATTTCGCTGTCCCTTTGTGTGTCTGTCCGTCCATCCACCCTACCCTACCCTACCGTTTGACGGTTGAAAATTTCAGAAATATTTTAGTTGTCGCTATATAAAAAAAAATAATCATAAAATCCAGGTTAAGAAACGGTTGGCACAGTCATAAATTGGATGGGTGAACAATTTTTTTAGTCGCTTTTTACCTCGTCACAAGTCCGACTCGCACTTGACCAACGTTCACGCATCAAGACTACGAACTACCTTATATAAGGAATGTACAAAGTAGGGTAACAGAAGAGGGTAGACGGGTAGTTAGTTGGTAATTAACTGGACTTTCAATAAAACACATTAATATACTTTCACTCTAATTCAAGATCAATTAATTATCTGTACAATGATTTTCAATGTTAAAAAAAAACATGCCCGTCACAGTTATTTCATCGATCATCTTATACTAAACCAATTCATCTCTTTCTTTATAAAATCTAACATCTATTTTTATAAAATAACCTATAAAAAAACACGACTCCCAAATGTCTACGTGTTAAACCATTGCCCATTTTGGTATAATACATTCGGTGGGTGTGTGTGGGTGTAACTATATTTAATGATGACGTCATCAACTGTATACACTATCGCCTTGCATCCCTTGCGATGGTGCGTGGAACATTGCCAGCGGGTCTTGGTGTTTGATCGCCTGTGGATTGAGAACTTATACCTCCCCATTACTAGCAGTCGTCCACCGTGACACGATTGTATGAACGTGGCCCCTGGAAATAATATAACTGTTAAATACCGTATGCTATATGAAGTTCTGTGAAATAAATAAAATCTAAAAGGTAGGCGAGCGAGCTGATGATATTAAATGTGTATTGATGACCAGTTGCATCCGCGATACCAGCGGTATGGTGAGTTTGTTGCCGGCCATAGAAACACACATTGGAATCACTATCGTATTTCTCAGTTTTATAACTGGTATGGTATTAATCATTTTATGTTTGGAGTTGGTATATGAGAAAAATAAATATATCCGTTGACTTTCAGGCGCAAATGAAGGAATCATCAAAAAAATATTATTTTTTATATAAACAAACAAGATCATTTACGAATACTTTTTAATTTATATTTCAATGTTTATGTAAGTAGAGTTAGAATTTGCAGTTTGAATAACAACTTAGTTGAAAAAAATGGTAATAGACACTGAATTATATTTTAGCGTATATCATTATATCCTTGTTAGCTTACACCTTTATCGTTCTAGTGATTATGTTGTAATGTACTCAAATTGTATGCTACATCATTAATAGTGTGAAGGTACGCCCTGCAGCCCTTGTGACGCTTCCGACAAAACCACCTGGTTTTAACGATATCCGTGGCGATTTTCTTCACCCAATTCGCCGTGAATGCCTCTCCACCCAGCATCAGTAATCGACTACCGTTCTTTTTGACTATAATGTTCATCTCTGAAACGTTATGTAGTTTATTAGTAGGCACCTATTATTAGACTCCAAGATTTAATATTTTTTACCATTTAGTTAACTGCGATCTAAACAGAGTCTTGTATTTGTACTTATTATTCTGTTGTCTTGGCTTCCGATACGAGCTACGCCAGAAAACTCCACTAATAGTATGTTATTTTGTGTCTAATTATCATTATATTCATTTTAAAATACATGTCTTCATGATAGAATGTTTGTCATTCGTTATGTTATTTAGAAAATTAAACGATACATAAAGAAAATTTCGTTTAAAGAAAGTTTGGTAAAACATGAATACGGCAATGTTTTAAAAATGTTAGGTATAAATAGATAAAAAATAAATAAATACAAAACATTAGTATTTAATTGAATTAATTCGATCACCTAAAGTATATAAAAAATTGTCAAACAGGCTGTCGAAGCCCTTATCGGTAAGGAGTGAAACCAGACCTTGGTCTACAATTTATCCCGAGGCTTGCACGGCTGTAGACAATTTACGAGCATAGTTTTCATATATTATAGTTCCTATCAAGCTTATTTTGTCCAAAGTTCTGGTCCTTATATTCGGTCTTCAAACGCAATAAACTCTGTCTAAGTGTAACCATCGAGGTACAGACTATATTCTTGAATGTATCTAATCTTCATTCGATCGCTCTTAACTCCCTTAATAACTCATAGTTAATCTAGTTAAGCCATAAAAGGCACCGTTTCTACTTTCACTTCGGTCTATTTTCCAACATTTTCGTATCGTCAATATTTTCTAAATAAGCTCTTTTCTTGAAGACCTGCACAAGTGCTATTTATGTTTAATGATTATGCCTTAATGTACTTAAATCGCAAATCTCATCGTTGATCGTATGCAAATATGCCTTGCAACCTTTATGTCGTTTCCTGCAATACCATCGGGTTTTTATCAAACCACTCGCGAGATCCTTCATCCAATGGACTGTGAATATTTCTCCGTTCATCGTCAGCAACCTGCGGCCGTTTTGCGAAGTTATGTATTGGCAATCTGAAGGATTGATAGAGTAATTAATATGCTTTAAGAGGCAGTTTATGTATATAATCGTCAAATTGTCGTTATGAAGTTTAAATAAAATTCAAATCATATTATATGAAAACAACACTACTATATAATATTACATACCGTGTCTCAAGTAGATAAAATAAGATTTAAACTAATTATCGTGTCGTTAATTTTATAAATAAAAATGCGATGGAAAATTATTGTTATGTTTATTAAGAAATGTCTACACTCGTTCTCTCTCAAATCTATACTTAATCGATACTTTAGACGAGTGTAGATTGAAATGAAATTGACAAGACATACATGTCAATTAGGGTAACAATTAAAATGAATATATCCTACAGATCATTCTGTACGAATATATAATACATCCATATTTAATTATAACTACAACACACAATAAAAAAATGAAAAACAAATCTAAAGGAACGAGTTAAATGCGTAAGCAATTATTTGTGACGATTTCGCAATATAACAAAATTGCGAAATAATTTTATTAAGTAACAAATAAAATTCACATATAATTTATTCACATCGATGCTAGGGAGACAACACGGCCGTGGTTATGTGTGGCCTTAATTATAAAGATGACGTCATCGAGGGTATGCAGCATCGCCCTGCATCCCTTCGCGCGGTGGGTGGCACAGTACCAACTCCTTCGTTCATTATCACCTATCTTCATTGCTCTTTTTACTGAATACTTATAACCGTCCAACAATATAAGAACATTGCCTCGATTAGATGTGATGAACTGTGGAGCTGTCATAAATGTCAAAACAAACTTTAAGATAACAACACCTGATAATTAAAAAAAATATTGCAATTATAAAAATTCTATGTTAAATTATCATCATTATTTGAAATGAATAACACTCGCGTAAAACTAAACGCAAGAAAAAACAATGTTGCAGGTAAATAAATAATAAGCATTATAAAAAGCGAAATATATTTAATAATCAAAAAAAAGTACATTGAATTAGACAGAAAAATATTACTTATACTAAGAGCATACACAAACCTTTTGTTATATACATCAGCAGATTTGGAAAATCTTCCAGAACAATCTATGAACCTACACTGCTTTAAAATTAATGTCCTTCTTTTGTACACGAAGGCCATGGTTATGCGTTTCATTGATGGAATGTATTACGTCATTGATCGTTTGAAGTAGTGCCTTGCACCCCCTCGATTTGTGGCTAGAACAGTACCAGAAACTCCTTTTCTTATCACCCGTGTACATAGTTTTACTCACTGAGTACTTATAGCCGTTCAACATGATCAAAAGCTTACCCCTTCTGCTCGGTACGTATTGGGGTATTCCTGAAATGTGTATAAAGATTAATGGTCTGTATGTAAATGAAAAAGTTTCTTTATGTCATAGTGGGCAAACGAGCTGGTGGCTCGCCTGATCGTAAGTCATTATCACCACCCTCGCACAAGGCACAACCTCTGCGAATGTAAAAGGAAAAGATTGACGACTGGTACGCAGGAATGGACTGGGAAGGGTGAGGAGAAGGAAAAGGGATATGTTAAACATAACTTAAACATCTGTAAATCAGAGAAGATTATTAAAAGATATATAAAACGAAACCGTATGATTTATTTTTCAACTTTGAAGCTATAACATAAAAATACAACAAAATGTTTAAACATGTTTGTAATACTTAAATATTTTCAGTACTTTTACTTAATTTTATAAGATTATTTAAACTCTTCCGTATCTTCTTTAAATTATACACGTTACACAAGGAAAATAAACTGACTCATATATGTTTATTTTAACACTAAAACATATCATACTGCTATTACAACAAAATAATATAAATTGTATATGTATAATATCTAGTCAAATATGTTGAACTAATAAATATATAAATGTGATAAAAATAAACGAAATTTGACCACATATACGAAACATCTCTTCTGACTAACTTTTAGAACTTTTAGGATTTAGCAGTTGCATTTCAATTCACAGAATAATATAACGTCTTTTGGTCCCAGGATCCAGAACATACATTCAAGATAATAACTAGATATAGCTTCAGGGTTCACGTGAAATCGGTCCAATAGTACCTGATATAGCGCGTATTAATGCTGTAGATTAATCATGAGTTTTACTCAGTTTGATTATTGTAAATAAAAAAAATATAAGATTGTGTTGTTTGGACACATAAAGCAAATAAAGATATCATGCTATGTCTCGGGTAACTACTAAATTATTCTAAGATAAATAAATTAGAAGCCACATCAGATGAAACACGAAAGTTGAAAGAGATATCCAACATTAAAATTCTATGGCCAGCAAAACTGCACCATTGAGTTTCGACTAACAAGGGCTTAAAATTTACACTGGTATGTTCAAGTGATTAATTCTCACACAAGTGAACGGTGTAAATTCATCCACGAGCTGTATCTCATACATTTTATCATCACTTGCTTACGTCATGGTTGTGGCAGTCATTGATGGCTACAATCACACCGTTAGCCGTGTACACCGCTGCTTTACAGTATTTGTTGCTGGTGCAGCTCCAACGAGCGCTCGCTTCAGTCTTTTTAGGTCGCTTGTAGTACGTGCAGTTTCCAATTTTCAAGTTTGTCTTGCCCCTTTTCGATTTAACTATCTCGACTGGAAAGTATGATTACATGTGTAAAGGATTTCTGCTATTTATATAAGTTTAAATATGACAAGTGAAACAGGATTTATAACACTTAACTTGGAGGTTATATTATACATCGACTAGCCGCTCGTCTTAGCTACAAAAAAAAAAAACACAATATAGTCTATGTCATTCAATGAAGTTGTAGCTTTCTAAGAGTGAATGAGTTTTTGATATCAGTCCAGCAGTTTGTGTGTGTAAACATAACATACACACATACAATAATTGATTATTTTCAGTTCTTGCTAGGATTAATTTTTTGTTGATCAAACTTGTTAAAAAAATTATTATATTTAACAAAAAATTTAACTGCCTTCGCTTGGTCAGAACTAGGTAAAGTTATTTATATTGTTTTTCAAGAAAACAATTCAATCAATTGACAGTTGCAATATTTCTATAAAACCAACTAACTGCCAAAAAAAAAAACTAAAAAAAACCCCCACATTAACCACCAAAACTTTTATTGATCACACATGACAGTGGGAATCTTTAACTCTTATAATCATATTATCAAAAGTATATAAAAAGGCGCGGCACATTCTGTAGCTATGCGTTGAGCAGACCCATCTAGTTTTGTTCTTATTAACGCTGTGGATGCAAAAGGTGTGTCCCTTGTAACATAGGAGCGGCTTCCCCCGACGCGACGTGATGTATCGCGCTGAAATTTAAACGTAATTAACGATAATTCAAATAAAAACACATTGAAGTGTGCTTTTTTCATTTTACATTCAGTATAATCGTTTTATTATATCAATAGTTATATAATTAATTTTTACATGTAAATAAAGATTTCCAAAATAAAAAGCACCCAGTTCACTAGCTCGACTTTAATTAACTTTAAAATTTATTTTAATCACAAGAACTACGATCGGGTTGGGAACATCCTGGTCAGTTATGAATTATAATTCTAAAAACAGTACAAGGTTATAGTATCTATATAAATATAAATAAAGTGCCTTATATCATGAATTTGCCTTTCAATAACATAAATAAATTGTTAAAACGTTTCGTATTAAGAAATTAAAGACTTTTCAACGGATTTATTCGTTATATAATGAATAAATTGCGTTTAATACGACTTTACAGCGAGCGTGCTTTCCGTGACCACGCTCGCTGTAGTGAAGTGTTCGAAACGTCGGGTTAACATAAAATAATGAATAAATCGCATTTAAAATCCGTGAAATAGTCTTTAAATTCTAAATATATACTTATTTATATTTTTCTCGGGTAAAATCAAACACAAGGAAATACCTTTAATATTCACCCATAATCCAGGCTATATTAGCTTTTACCAATCAATCAGTTTGCGAATGAAGTAAGTTTATCAGTTTAATTCATTACATATATGAAACAAAACATTAAAAAAGACTTATTTCAATTTAATGTCTATTTATGCGTACATCTATGATAATTTATTTTATTACAAAAAGACTAGAGAATAAAATGGAACGACACAATTTTATCTACATAGCAATTTTTAACGCTGACCTATGCTATTCTACTTAATTAAGCTAATGAGAGTTTAGAGGTAGCATAGAAGGTCATTACCACCAAATAGCGGCAAAAAACCTTCCATAGTTCCTGTACTAAAGGCATTACTAGATAGGCGAAGTGTTGCATGTGTGCGTTCTCTACTCATGTGTGTGTACACCACTAATCTCCATTATCTGTGCGTTCAGCATTTTGACTCTAACTTTACAGGCCTTTCGCTTTCTCTTAGAACAATACCATATGCTAACACCGGTTGTTGATGAATTGTAGTTTGTTGAGAATGTGTGGCGGCCGATACGTAAGATGAAACTCTTCTCCCCTCGCGGTATCAGCTCAATACCTGTGGAAGATCACATTAGAACAATATTAGTTTTTGATGGAATACGAAAGATTATTTTAAATATAAAGGTAGTCGTTAATTTTAATATCGTATTAAATACATTTATTTATATATAAACTTATTATTTATATTTTTAACTGTATACAATGATAAACTTTCCATTTCAAATATTTTATTTACATATTCCTTATGTGCATATTTTCGAAATTTAAAGAAACCTCCTCTTCAATGTTCTTCAATACAATTCTGATTTTTATTCACCATAAATTGAATGAAATGTCGATTGTTCTTCATTTTATACACTTTTGGTGGTAGATGGTTGTGTTGGCCAGCGGTTGCCATGACAAGGTTCTCCTGATTGCTGATAAGGGTTGCCCGGCAACCAGTGTGATATTGGGAGCAGTACCATCGGAAGCAATTGTTTTTCGTTTGCCGAACTCGGTTGTACGTGAAAGTATCATAGAAGAAGTGACGACTCCTAGATGTTTTTATTATTTCGCCTGGAATGTAATTATTTATTAGAAAGCAAGATTTCCTTATTTGTTACTTTATTTTGTTTAACGATTTGATAGGACAGGTGATAGAGTGTCTGAAAAAATGTGGCCATTTAGGTATAATGTAGCTTTCTATTGGCAAAAGAATATTCTAAATCAGTCAGGGTAATGTTTACAAATATTATAAAATACCCGAGTCCATAATATACCTACAATATGGAGGCGATAATACAACGATAAGTAGAAAAGTATACACAATGATGTTTTTAGCCATTTTATCAATACATATAATCAACTTAAGACATCCAATAGTTTAGCAGAAAAACACTATTTTAAGGTCACATGTTTTTATACGAAACATACTGTAGAAAGCAGTTAATTTATCTAACTTTTACTTACACTGCGCCGTTGTCACACTCCATGTCTCTCACTGGTTAGTGAATGGATTATTGCCATTTTTTGGTTGATCATACAACCATTTTATAGGTTTAATATACTATTATTAACTGTACATAAAACCAGGTCTTACATCAATTTTAAGTTTAAGAGCTTTAAGGCCAAACTATACAGTTCTAATTGTGTAAATTGATATTAAATTCACTTGTATAAACTTCACATATACTATTATATTTGTTCATTTGTAAGTACCTATTAATTCATATTCTATAACTTAAAATTAATATCGGTTATATTTTTTATAATTATGTTATATATTTATTATTCATGCACATAAACACTAAAAATAAAAGTCTTTTAAAATAAATATTTAATATAATTTCATAAAAAATAACTCTTAGTCACGACATAACTTGAATCAATTATTCTATCAAATATTTAAAAAGTCCCATCTATTTATAAAAATATATACTAACTATTTAATGTCTATTTTATTAAGGTTTTATAATGGGGTAATAAAACAAATTATTCAAAGTAGATACTAAAAACAAATTTGAGGAATATCACACAAAAATGTCTAGCTAAGCGGTTGCTACGGATCCGCTACGAACATAGATTTTTACAGTTATAGAAAACAATATTTATACCTTCCTATATTTAGTGATTAAAAGGATGCAAATTTCGTATAATAAGTCATAATAAATGTAAACTTAGGGTTAACATTCAGTAATACCACAATTCATCGCAAAACAAATACTTTATGGCAAAATTATTAATATAAACAACTACATAGTAACATTCCCAGATATGTTTCGATCAAATTCATCTTTACATTAAAAACAGTAATTTTATACGAGGTCATTGCTTTCGTATGTTTTTTTTATATAATACTCGCCATTATGTCTTTTTTGTACGACGTCCCTTATTTAAATTATATCCTTATCTAATATTATATACTCATATGTAACCGATAACGCTCTGTTATATAATATTAATAGCTTACAAATAACAAACGCTTAAACTTGGAATGTTAACTTATCTTAAACAAAACTATATAAAAATATAATACTTCTTTATCGATATGGTCTTCAATATTGTACACTGTTAAATTCAACGTTTCAGGTAATTTATTATTTTTACTTTATATTAATACATGAATTTCGACTTATTAAAACAGCTTTTAACATAACACATATGGATTTGAAGAGAATTATCCAAAGGGTTGTTAGTATAAAGTCTTATTATAGCATATTATCTATACTAATATTATAAAGCTGAAGAGTTTGTTTGTTTAACGCACTAATCTCAGGAACTACTCATCCAATTTGAAAAATTCTTTCACTGTTAGATAGCTCATTTATTGAGGAAGGCTATAGGCTATATGCCACGGGCAAAGCCGGGGCGGACCGGTAGTATATAATAAAAAATTTAAAGGAAAGTAGTAAAAATAAGAGCAGAGTTCAGTCTGTTCAAATTTCTCTAAATATACATACATCCATTTAAGAAAAATTTAAAATATGACAAAGAAAATGGCCCTGAGAAATTTCATGCAGTGATGCATTTGAATGCTATCAAACTAAAAATTAAAAGAAAACTCACCCTTGTGCCATGACATGCCATTATTCAAACCTATATTTCACATCTCTAAATTTTCTCACGAAGATTGTAAGTTATATAAATTTAAATACACACATCAAAAGTATGTGGTCGGAAGTAGAATTCTGACCGACGATCTTATTGCTAATAATCACACTATCACACTAATATTATAAATGTGAAAGTTTGTGTCACGGTGAGACTACTGAACGGATTTTGATGAAATTTGGAATACAGACAAGGTATGAGCTGCTTTGGATGATAGTATACTTTTTATCTTATTATATGCTCCCTTGGGATAAAATAGGAATCTCGATATCCGGGCGGAGCCGGGACGAGCGTCTAATGTGTCATAAAAATGTCAATTAGTCCAGTCAATATACAGACAATAATTTAAAAATTGTCTCAACTGTTATAAAAATTAATATACTCTAAATGTGTTAAAAAAGCTTTGCGTAAAATACGTTGAAACATCAAAAAGTAGTCATTATCAATTTGTGTCCTGTGTTGGCAATTTCTGTCCTGATTTTAAGCGTGTTTTAAACCATAAATTCTGGTTAAGTGAATATGTTATGTGGCTATGTGAATAGAATGGATCTAAAATTTTTTTAACACATTTTCAAATCTGTATTCTTAATCAAAAATCATGGAAACGCTTTTGATGTCTTAAGTTATCCTTAAAGCATTGTGAATAATAGATACTTTAAGATATCATATCAGACATTTTAGATTCTGACCATCGTTCTATTCATCTATCCAAATATCTATCTTTATCTTGTGTAATAAACATAAAAATATGTAGACTTAAAATGTATCCTCCTTTCATATCAAACAGCAGACGTTAGTCTTTGTAAACGTACAAACAGAATAACAACGTTAATAGTAATTGCGACTGAAATAACCCTAGTGTAAACAAGCACGTTAAGAATAAATTCAATATATATAGTATAACCTCTTTCCTGGTCAATCGTGTGCGTTAATCGTGCGAGTGTAACCCTGTAGTGGACACGACAACTCCGTCTATAGTCACTGCTGATGCTTTACACTTCAACTTGTGTTTCTTAGCACACGTCCACCTGATTCGGTTGCCGGTCAGGGAGCGCGAGTGCCGGCAAAACTTGTGGCCCCCGATGTATATGTTGGTTGAGTTTCCCCAAAAGCGGGCTCGGAACAGGGTGCGTATCAAATCTGAAAACACATATTGGTTTAGTATTGTAATATAATTTTTAACTACACACAGAAGTAGTATTAAAAGAATGCTTGATAATTATGCTATATTACTTTCACAAATAAAATATTCACATATATATCAATTTTACCATTTTTTACCAAAAAATTCAGTGGTTTTTTTTTTAGATTTATGAACCAAAAGAATCTCAAATTAAGGTAAATAAGACACAACATATTTCTCATATATTTCCATAATAATCTGAAACTATCTAAATGTAACACGTTTGTTTAACTATTCAGGTACACAGATCCTTACATTTGTACAATTATAACTACATCAACGAAAATTATTTATTCTATTTTATTTTAATACATATTCAATATAAGCAGTGGTGGCTCAGCGGTAAGAACCTCGGACTTCAAAATCGACAACTCGGGGTTCGAGACCGGGCGGAGCGTGCAGGAAATAAATTGATTTTTCAATTTATCTGCACATGTGAATAACATCACCACTGCTTAAAACGGTGAAGGAAAACATCGTGAGGAAACCGGCATGTCCCAGAATCAAAAGTTCGACGACATGTGACATCTGCCAACCCGCACTTGGCCAGCGTGGTGGATTATGGCCTGAACCCTCATAGGAGGCCTGTGTCCCAGCAGTGGGAACATATATGGGCTGATGATGATGATGATGATGATGACATATTCAATACCTTCTTACTTCTCTTAACAATTACTTAGATTATTATCTCACCGCTTTTTTCTCTCGTATATTTTAAAATAAGAAAAATTAAATCACACAATGATAGGTTCTGACTGTTCCTAATACTTCATTATTTATAACAAAATAAAAAACCGAGAGGCCTTGAAACTGTAGGCACTAACAAAATAAATAATACATAACATCAATATAATAATATCTCTGTTTGACAGTTTTTTTTTTAAGTATAGCTTACTTACATACTATATTTTCAGGTTTTTATCTGAATAACGATTATATTTACATTTTATTTTTGTAATAAGAAATGCATCTATTAATATTTTACATTGGAGTTTAATAACGATTATTATTGTTAAACGTATATGAAGGTGTAATTAAAGACTAGCTTTAATTCAATTTTTAACGTATCACAACACAAAATTACGCTCCCATGGCATTTGTTTTGAACATATGCCGTTCCCCAAAAAGTTCATTGCAATATTAGATACTATAACAAAAAACAAATCTTAGTATAAGTCTATTATTACTTTTACTATACAAAAATTAATCTCCTTTATTAGAGTTGGCCTTTACAAGATTAGGTTTGCAAGGTAGGTTGTGACCATTATATATAATATATATATATATATATATATATATATATATATATATACATAAACATATATAGACAAGTCTTAAAAGATTCAAAAGCTACCAATTGAAATGAAACACTTTTCAATCGATTATACAGTTAACGATCGGTACAAACGTTCACTATCAACTTCATATTTTAAAACAATCTTCCCCCGCGTCCGCCTTGTTGCTCAAAAATTACTGCACTGATTTACATTTTGTTTTCACAAAGGGATAGGTGGGTTCTCGCGGATAGATTTAGTATACAATTTGTTTAGTTTTACACAATGCGGACGAAGCTGCGGACGAAAAACTAGTCGAAATGAAATCTCTCTAATAATGGTTGTGCACTTGGCGAGCCTTCAAGATGATGCTATCAAGAGTCGTGACGAAGGCAGTGCATCCCCTCTTCTTCCTCACACAGCGCCACCTCACTCTTACCCCTTCATTCTGGTGGACTGAGAACCTGTGACCTCCCATGAGGAGAGACCGCCTCCCTGATGACGTCATCTCAAAATATACTGGAAAAAATTACATATTGCTCATATGAATTACACAATGAAAACTTTGATATATAAATATTAGATATACTGTACGAAGAGGCTTAAGTATCATGAATTAACAAAATTAATTTGTTTTTAAAAAAGAAAAAGCAGTGTTTAATTGTATGTTTTAATATAAAATTATATCTCATTAAGAGATATATTATTATTTATTACTCATTCTTTAATACGGTGGAGACATAAAATACTAAGATACTATTTATTTAAAAAAAAACATTTTTACCATCTGTCTCCATCATCAGATCATTTTCATAAAACCAGTTTATTACATTTAACTAAAGTTAGATACCTACGCAAACAAAACTTTAGCTTAATCAGAAACCGGGAAGGTTTACTTATAACATTATATTTAACGGCGAATTTGCTGATTTTTCCTAGATTTCCTTGAGTTTCCATCATCAGATCCTGTCTTGATGACAACTGTAACACCCCGGATTATACTCCTTCGTTCTAAATAAAAATTTCTTAAAACGGTTCACAATAACCGAAAATAAAATCTAACATTAACCAGAAATACAGACAGACGAACAGAGAACCCCTTCTTTTTCGTTTTTGGAAGGCGGTTAAAAATATTTTCTAGCAGTACCTAGGTTGGCGGTAAAAGCAAAGAGTTTTTACTTGGGTAGAACGTTTATTACAAAAATAACATTTAATGTAGATTTTTTGCTTCAATTAGAATACACATTGTATAAGTAACAACGGTACATGTAATATGCGATTTAATCTATAACTAACGGGGGCCCGCGGCTTTGCATGCATGGTCGAAAGATACTCCCGTGGGAATAAGATATTTCACAACAGTCATAATGGCGTAGTGGCATAAAAATCACAAAATAATATCACTCCGTTGCGATGTGAAACAAAGATAAACAAACACACAATCCTTGTGTGTTGTTTGTTTGTAGTTGCAGTATGAAAGTAAGGTCTCGACAGAATAATGAGGATAAGGATTTTTACAAATTTCAAAAAAGCACTTAATAATAAGTTCTACGTTAATGCTATAAAAATAACAATACAGCTAAGATAATTTAACAACCAAAATTGGAAATAATGAGGTAAATTACAAGGAAGCGGCAAGATGGACGATATAATTCAGGCTTAAAAGCGCCCACTTAATGATTGTGTTCAGTAATTTTCACAATAACACCATCAACGATCATTACCCTGGATCTGCAGCGAACGGCCTTGTTGTCCTTATTGCACGCCCATCGTGACATTGGTCCGTTGTTTAGTACTTGCCG
Source organism: Zerene cesonia (assembly GCF_012273895.1). Taxonomy (NCBI): domain Eukaryota; kingdom Metazoa; phylum Arthropoda; class Insecta; order Lepidoptera; family Pieridae; genus Zerene; species Zerene cesonia. The sequence goes on along the minus strand of NC_052104.1, from coordinate 7,449,694 downwards.
GAATCTGTATTTCCCCATTTGCAGGACAGGTTTCCCTTGACGGGACACCGTGATAATGAATTCTGTAACATAATTGACGCATCAATTAACACATCGAGATCAAATACAAATTAGACAAATATGGTTATAGCAAATAAAACGACCCAGTAATATAAGAATTTGCCATCTATAATTTTCTCATCAGCTATCAAATTTTTGTTTGTTTGTATATAGTGTACAGATACACTCGAAAAACATAACCCATAGCAGCCGGGTCCAACTAAGACAAATGTTTTCTATAATTAATTTTATTCAATAGTCCAATACGAATGATACAACTGTTTTATATTTTATTCAACATATGTTTAAATAAAAAATAAAATACTCAATGGTTGTGGTTGCTGCAAGTTTTCACGATGTCATTCGCCACAGTCACCACTTTAGCTCTGCATCCCGTATTGTCTCGAATGCAGGACCATCTCTTTATTGAGTCCTTTTGACTTTTAATCTTAAATCTATAGCCACCCATTTGAATTATTGGTTTCCCTTGCCGCGATACGGTGAACATCATATCTGAAATTAAACGTTCCAGATCATTCTTCTAATTGCATTGTTTTGTCAAAGTTGTGTTAAAATTGTCAACAATTTATATTCAAATATAAAAATGCTGGTTATCGTACAATTTAGTTGATATTGTTTTATAATCCAAATATATCTTAGAGTATAAATTGCTATTTAATAAGAATAATAATAATGCAGAGTCTACTTAAAATAACTTATTTTCTACTAAAAATATTCTTATATTTGTTTTTATTCGAATTTATTCGTGACAATTCAACATAAAGTATTTTATTCTGGCATATTGAGATCCACTTTTTAGTCCAACACGGGACACCCCGAATAATCATCTGAGCGAATAATTGTCACCTGTAAACTGTTCACTTTCAGATTTCTTATCTGTAATACATTTTCTCGGAATATATTAATAAAAAAACGTTCGAATTTTTTACACCTACAAATTTATAATTTCAACATAGTTCTTTCCACAAGCAAAAGATAGATTCCATCAGCATTAATGATTATGTTCATTTACAATACACACAAATTCATTGTTCATGGTAATAACAACCGCCTTACAACCCTGCGCAGTTTTGGTGCACACCCAGCGCCCTCTGGCGCCCTTGCTGCCGCTCCACCTGTTGAATCTGTACCTACCTATTTGAATAGCCGGTTTACCAAACCTGGACTTTGTGAATATTGGTTCGTCTGAAAAGAGATAAGATTCGTTTTATTAGATAGTAGAAATCGTAGTGTTCTGAATTCATTTCTGTTCCATTTAATTATTCGAAACTGTATTTGCAACCGTCACGATTATAACACGGCAAGTAATTTGCGTATTTTTTAATATTTTTATGAAGGGTATATAAGGATTGCTTGATAGTAAGCAATCACCACAATCAATGAGAATTTAACCTCTGTTAATGTGCAAGGAATCAATAAAATTCACGGTAACAGTAGCTAGACTAGAGGAGGAAAATAATACCACCATCGGTGCAGCTTGATTTCACAAGATGAGTATATCTTGATATTATTTATTTTGCAAATAAAACGCAATAAGCTCACATGTGGCTAACGGGTTGGCTCGTAAAAAATACAATCAAAAACATATTTTTTCATGATAGTTTAATAATCACATATTTCTGACCTTGCCCTTTATGAGAACGTAGGAGAGTCAGCAGAAAAACTCAAGTCAAATATATTTATTAATGATTATGCTCCGATTTTACAAAAACGATTTCATTATCATGCGTTTTTAATTTAGCTCTACATCCTGCATAGTCCCTTATACAGCACCATCGAATTATCGGTCCCTCTTTAAGAGTACGGCTGACTTTTTTGAACCTATATTTACCAATTTGTATAATAGGCTTCCCTCGTTGAGATACAGTGAAGATGGGTCCTAAAAGAATAACACGTGTATTAAGAAATGTCTCACGAAACGGCAGTCACAATAAATGGGAATGAAATGGTTATAAAAATCCTGAATCGGTAGCATAACCAGTCACAGTAAAGATTTTTATTTTAATATAAACGATGAAATAATAACAAGATACATTCGTGTTTTTTATTTTTCGATACAAAATTTGTAACCCCTTATCTTATTACATTTGGTATGTTTGTTTATTATTATACATATATACATGTCGTAATTTTAAACAATACTATATATACTTATACTATTCTATAATACGTATATCTGTTATAATTAATAATGCGTTATTAACCCCATTTATTGATTTTTACACTCAATTATATTTACATCAGATGGTCCGCAAAGGAAAGCTGCCAACTTACAACAATTACGAAAACTAATCAAAAACAATTTAGTTTATGAAAACATTATACACGTAACAACAAAATAGGTACTTGATAAACAGCATGAAAACAATTAAAAAGAGGTTAATACTAACAATATTTATATACAATGACTACCCCTCAATATTTAATACCTATCGTATATATCCATCAAATAACGTTCATCGCGCATCGCATGGCCATCGCTATGCGTAGATATATCGATAAGATTACTCCCATGCGATGCCAATGCACTAAGATTGTTTCCATGCGACGGAATCGCACTGGGATTAGAGCCATGCGTCGCTGGACTGTGATTTACGTTTTGCGCGTGGTTATGCCCATTCAGTACTTTTATTATAACATCGTCCTCCATTACGACAGTGGCTCTGCAACCAAACTTTACACGGAAGCAAACCCATCTTATTTTGGATCCTTTACTCGAACTGTGTTGTGTGAATTTGAAGCCATTAAAATATAATGCCGGTCGTCCTTTCGCAGTCGCTCCAAAATATACTGTTAGATAACAACATTATTTGAGACACCAATACAAAATTAAATAAGTATATTATCTAAGTCCATATCAACAATGAAGTCTGAGAAAAAATATGTAAATGTGAATATGTTAAGTCATAAGATGAGGTGAATAAAAGTAAAAATTACAACGCCCTGGAAATATTCCATTTATTTACAACAATTTCCGTAAATTCCATTTACATTTATTTACATGATTCCTCTGAGTGTTGTAATTTAAATTCGTGTGTTCATCGCAACAGACCTAGTTATAACAAGAGTCGTGTCATCATTCCGTTAGTCATGGCAATGGAAGTTGTATCGTTTCAGTACTTGATTCCCAAGTGTTAAAACGCGGGCTCGGCATCCGTTGTTCTTCTTTGTGCAAATCCAAGATTTCGTATGGTTGTCCAATCGCTCGTTGTACAAGCCGTACCGTTGCCGGCCGATACAGAGAATGTTCCTACCATTCCTTGAGGGTGCGAAGTAAACCTCTGAAATAACACTGAATTGGTTTTTACCCGTAAAATATTTATAGAACTCACGAAGGAAACAAGTTCGGAAGAATGTTAACTAATTTCACACACTAAAAGTAGAAAGCAATGTTTTTTATACAACTGATGTTCCTGAAGACAGCAATCTCTTCAGAATCGACAAATGGGTGTGTGAGTGTGACATATCCAAATATTGGATTTAAATACTAGATGGTATTAAAAAATTTCTTCAGTGTCAGGATACGAACGGGTCAATAGCCAATCAAGTGGATAAAATATTGAGAGCCTGATTGATTCCACAAACTTCTTCGTTTTCAGTGATTGTAAAATTTTTACCATTAATTTATTTTACTCATAGAATATCTATCGACTAGTAAAATTAATTAATGAATTTACAGTCAAAAAGTATCAACTTGATTTATATCACAAAAAATAAGTATTTTCTTGCGAACATTTTAGATTTGAGGAAAGGTTTTTCATACGATTCATTATTCCGCGTTTTGGTAGGTATAGGCGCGTGTGATGCGTTTTGAGAACACGTCTTTAAAATCAGCTTCGAAAAACTGCACTCATATCAGTTTTAATTCAGTTTATTTATAAAGTAATAATAAAAATACTATGAACAATGTGTTAATATATTTTTCATAGTCAATCCTGAAGTATAAAGAATAGTCGTCCTTTTATTGAATACAAACAAAAATATTTACAAAACCCTTTATTTAATTAAGTAAAAACTTAAGAAATACACAACGATTTTTAATCGACATAATTTATGAAAAAGTTAGAAATAAAATCTTAACATATAAACGAATATCCCTTTATTAGTAGTGTAAGCTTTAGAACACGATTTAGTGGATTAGTTTTATCTAGCTTAGCTCCTAACATAATGCTCCAGGCATTATGTTAGCCACAGTTAAGTCATTAAACTACAACATACTAAATACATATGTCGCCGTAAAACTGTAAACACCGTTAAATTGTAAATTATTGAAAATGATCCATAATATTCACTTGCAAATGAACGAAATATTTTGCGTGAGGTGATAGGGCCTGAATCCGTTAAGTTTTTAAATAAACCGACTGAAAAAAAATCGATAAAGAAAACCAATGCCCATTTTACAATGTTTCGGTTCGATAGATTATAATGTAACGAAAAATGATGCAGCATGTTATGGGTCACAAGTTTTCAATAGATTACAATCTCGCGATGTTTAAAATTTTAAGTGACAAACTAATGTTTGTATAAATATTATTTATACGTCGTAAAACTTAACAACAAAATAAATCTAGCACTTTAACTTATCAGCGAGATGTTAATCGATTTTCTATATTTTTAAAGTAAATACTTTGTGCAGGTTTTGTTAATTAATATTTATTAATAGTGCATGTCCATGGCCGACTAAATTATAGAATTTATTATCTATTATAACATTACCGTAACCATAATATCGAATTATTTGAATTTCAATATATGCGTCAATTAAAGTTTATTTTCAAAGTGTCTATGCAATGTGCAGTTGCTTATTTGGCTTTAGAAAGTACTCATAAATATTAGATAAAAAATAATACGAGTAGGTAAGTGCTAATGACATTATGGAATTAATAAAAGAAACATAATTAGTAATCACGCATTATCGTTTTTATGGAGGACTTTTTATAGAAGACGGTTTACGATTAGACGAATTTAAATTGCCACCATTTTGAATTGTATTATTGTCATCAATAAATTTATTCTACGAAAAAAATTAACAAACCCATTAAAGGACATAGCTAAGAATCCATACTTTTATATGAACGTATAACATCATATTTGCATAAATTCGAGGTAATTAATACAACAATATATAAACCATAACCATTAGAAATATTTTGAAAACGCCCATCATCTAAGCGAAACGGACCTTAAATAAGTCAGCACGTTATCGTTAACAGATCCATATTGCACTGTGATTAGACTCAAAATCGATTAGCACTCGTATGGGCTATAGGGTTGTGGGTTCCCCACACCCTGATGATCGCATTTTCCACGGTGTGCAGGGACGCTCTGCAGCCAGCCTTGGCCTTCACACAGACCCATCTTGACTTGCTGCCGTGCTTGGTCACGCGGTTGAATCGGTATTTACCGATCATTATAACTTTGTTTCCTCTTTGCGATTGCGCGAACACCGGTTTCAGATCTGCAATGAAAGTTTTCTTTAATACCACATCAGAGGATATTATTTCCATATTATAAAGTAGGAAATTGTATATTTATCTAGTTCTTTATCTATTTTAAGAAGTGAATGCACACTTTATTTCTTTTTAATTGACATTGATTTTCGGTAAATCGGTTTTAGATTTAATTTTAGAGTGTTAGGGCAACATTTTTAGATCAGGTGATCACTTTCGTTTCAACCTAGACACAAAAAATGCGGATAAACATATTATGCGCGGGGAATTAATACACAATTAATTTAAATCAAATCTTTTAATAATTAGATATGCAAGTCAAAAATAACATAAAACAAGTTCTGTGACATTTTAATTTATTTTTACTGTACTGCAGTTACAAAGTAAATTACAATACTCGAGTGAAACAAATCGTTTTCTTTATAAATTTTTCAATAAAATTTACATATTTACATAAGAGTTCGTCAATATATATGAATTAACAATTATAAGCAATGAGAATTAAACATAAAGGTACATAAAATAGTCATGATCAGAAATCACAAATAAAGTATTAATTATATTATGAAGTCATGCTGTTCAAATGATATTTGGTTTTTATATTATAGTTCATTTTCTTGTAAGCCTTTAAACAAACATTTTATTGGTTAATTTAAAATGCTGAATATATAATAAAATGGGTTGCGAGTCCTACGAATTTTTTATTTCATCCCAAGGACTTCCTTCATAATCAATCAGAAGATATTTGGGCCAAGTAATGCCTATTTAGTTTATAAAAAGTACAAGTACATATTCTAAATAACGCAATATCTTTAAGATTTACATTTGAACACTATCCACCAAATTGACTAGAACATCTGCCGCACACATGATATCCTAGTACTTTTATTTCATGCATTGTATCACTGCTTATACAAATCGTGTTTATGGTTGTTTTTTACCGATACAATTTGAGAACCGACGGTTAGAACTCTCGCATTACACCTCCACTTATTGCACTTCCATGATATTTTATCACCGTTCGTGTAATTCTTGTGAAATCTGAAGCCCTGGTGGATTAACACCATGCTGCCGTGCTCCCCTACACCAAAGAAGAAATCTGTGAAAAAACTTTATTAATGTTACTTTTGAGTGTTGGAGTCGAGCACGCTTCGGCACGAATTGGGCTCGAACTTTTACTGAATGAATTAATAATGTATAGTTACCTACGTTTAAAAATAACATTACTTAATAACACGATGAATAGAATAATGATATAAGATCGTATATTAAATAATTGAACTAAGAAAAAAAACGGGCGAATTGAGAACCTCCCTCGTTTTGGGAATGTCGTTTAAAATAACAGAAACTTGTTTTGTTCAAAGCCGATTCTTATAAAAAAAAATGAAAATCAACAATAATGTATAAGTATAATATAAATAACATGGGATGAAACGTAACAATGGAACAAGTAGATATATTGCTTTTTTACAACGATTTATGTTATTTCATTATCTAATAATAAATTATTTAAACCTGTTTCACTGGTCGCCAGTTATGTCCTTGTTCCTTATTTGATATATTTTACATTCAAATTTTCATACATTTTAACTGAAAGATAAGTTAAACAAAACATATAAGGAAGTTGTGAAACCAGCCCTTAGCTTAGTCAATTACAATCAAGCTAAATTGGAACATAATTTAATATGAATTGTCGTTTTAATTACGAAGTTAGCGTGTCCAGTTTTGATGAGTGCTGAAACTGAACCCTGTATACCATTATCATTTAATGTTATTCGTTTGAGATCGTTATATAAATTTAATCTTATGCTATCAAGGCCAAAGAAATAAATGAGCGATAATATGGTTAAGATTGATTTAAAATTCAATGGTACATTATGTTACGTATACATATCGAAGCGTGTCGCAGGGATATAGCAGCGAGATATATCTAATTTAAAAGTTCTTTTAAACGACCGTTTGTTATCAAGTTTGAAGCATTTCTTGTACTGCATTTTTTTAAATATTATAATATACAATTTAAGACTCTCTGAGAATGTACACGTCATTTCAAACATACAATCTGTTATTATTGTATCAATTTGTCTAATTACAACACTATGGATCGTGATTATGTACATTCTTCATCGATATAATTTCATCACCATACATCATAAGCGCAGCCCTGCAGCCCTTCCGTTGCTTCACGCATCGCCACCGTCCCTTTAAGCCGCTCGTGGTATGTAAACTGTATACGTAATTATCCAATTCAATATGCTGCGTCGAACGTTTCGTCTTTACATAGGCTTGCATTCCTATGATAAATATAAAAATTGATTAAACCATTTCGAAGATTTTTTCAATTTATATTGAATTAAATGTTATTTTATTAGAGAGCTGCATATTCACTGAGTGACAGACACAGGTACGTACCACGGGCGAAGCCAGGGCGAATAGCTGGCATTCAAATGTTTAGGGCGTAAATTATTAACTCATTAACAAATTTTTCATAGATTATTCTCTGTAGAAACTCTGTAGTATCTTTGATTGTATGTTTCTTCCGCTTTATTTTAGAAACGCAAGTCTTTGAAGCTTCTTTAATTTGTATAAGAACAAGGCAAAGGTAAAGAATAAAAAAGCAATTACAAGTTCATTTAAAATATATAAATTTGACACAAATTTCTTATTGGCATAAAATAAGAAGAGTCATAAGCAGGGATAAAAACTATCCCATAACCTTTTTCGGGTCTCAACCTCTGTAAAAAATTTCATTAAAATCGGTTCAATGGTTTAGGTGTAATGAAATATAGACAGACAGAGTTACCTACGTATTCATGATATCATAATCGGTTAGATATTTAGTTTATTGCTTGCTGAATTCTTACTCATAGATTTTTATTAGTTTTAAATAAACCACTTCTGCAAAAACAGCAATTACTTTAATAACATTATATTTAATACATTACAACACATGCAGGTGCCTACACATAGACAATAGGTTGGTATTATATACATAACCAATACTAATATTATATACATAAATAACGTTTAATTTTAATCAAATACAATATTTTTTTATATTTAACTCTTCGGTTATTAAGATAAAGAAATAATAAAAAAGTGAGGGTGCAATTCAAAATCATAAATCATCAAAGTTTCATAACATTTCTAGAACTAAAATTTTTAATAATACAATATTGAGAATGTGAAAAAGCTAAGAAATTTATAATATCATTAAGATATTAGGTATTTGAAATGAAATCACGAATTTTATACGCTCTCTTAATAATAAAGTTCTTAATATACGTATGGATAAACTTATTTCATTTAACATAAAAAACTAAGGTGCATACGCCTTATATTCAAACGCTGGGCATACATATCTAATTTCTAGATCTGTTTAACTTATTAATACTCATTTTATATTAAATGTGTACATAAATTTACCATTTTTTCCAGTTACTACTCATACATGTATTATAAACACTATTCACACAAAATAATCGCAAAGAACATGCAAAATTAATGGCATGACATTAATATCAACATTTTTAAGATTCCTACCACAAAGGAGTGGTAAGATAACTAATATAGTAAATTTAAGAAGTTTAATCACACCCACTAGAAATACAATACAGGAATGTGATTGGTACCAAACAATATGTCAACATATTCTGTTTATTTCGCTGAAAAACGAGTTTATACTTGTCCAATACAAAATTTTAATGGTGAGAATGCTCATTTGATTCTGTAACTAGTACTACCTCGGAACCCACAGTGATGACTTTCGCCTTACAGTTACGATACCGGTGCTTGGTGCATCTCCACGTACGCTTGTCATATTTCTCCTGACTCAGAGTGAACTTGTGGCTCCTGATTATCAATACCTGATGACCTTTCGCACTTTTCTGGAATATCGGTGTGGCTGAAAGACAAATGACAGTTAGTACGCGAAGTTGAATGTCATTGTATTACTAATGATTTTTGTTCATGTAACACTTTTGATTTGATCCAGTCGTCATATTTTGGAAAGCATTTTTATACTTTTGACTTAGAAAAGGAGGAGTTCCTTTATTATAATGTATTTTTTTTTTTTGGGTTTTATAATAATATTCCGATTAATAATCCTACTAATATTATAATTGCGAAAGTTTGTAAGGATGTGTGTGTGTGTTTGTTGCTCTTTCACGCAAAATCTACTGAACCGATTGCGTTGAAATTTGGTACGTAGATAGCTGGACAACTGGAATAACATATAGGCAACTTTTTATCCCAATATTCCTACGGGATACGGACTTACGCGGGTGAAACCGCGGGGCGCAGCTAGTTATTATCTATATGAAACATACAGTTCGAAAAAAAGCTTCTATATACGTTTTAAACAATTTAAAATAACATAACATGTTGCAATGATTTGTCATAGTTAATAATTTTCCGTACACTTTTATTTCATTTGTCATAAATTTGAATACATAGCCACATAAACTAATTAAAGTTAACAATACCAGTTATGTTGACTAGTATTAAGAAACCGAGAAGTAAAAAACTTCTCACAGAACCCGAAGCCCAACAATATATGAACTTCTGAATATCGAGAAGAATCGTCAAGAAACTCAATAGATACTCTTTTAAAAGTCCATGTACATATACATATAGGCAATACTGGGGACATAACAATATAAAAAAATTCAAACTCATTACGAAGCCTCTTGGCCCGTGCGATTTGTCGCAGATGCACCATACATCTGTTTCACTACTCGATTTTTGATTACGGACAAGTAAGTGATCAACCGAAAAGGTTTCCATCAGAAATCGAAATGAAAACCCTTAGATTCTACTCTCACGGCGGGCACAAAAATCATTGGCCTTATATTTTTATCATCAAGATATTCGGTTATTGTATGAAAAGCTTCATTTACCACGTCTGCCAAGACAATCAAGTCATCTAAATTATCATAATATAACTCTGCGAGAAGCCTTTTTTTCTTTTAACATCAGTGGCGTAGCTATCATAGGGCCAGGTGGTGCTAACCTAACCTTAGCTTTGAAAGAGGGGAGGAAGGCGGAAAGAGGGGAGGAAGGCGGAATGAGGGGAGGAGGGCCAGATTTTTTCCCTATGCACCAGGGCCCTTGTCCCTCTAGCTACGCCACTGTTTAACATTAATATATATCCTAGATAAATAATTATAAATATTATTTTTACCTAAAGAACAATCAGGTACTTTAAGACTCTATATATTAATCTGACGTGATTTCAAAAATCTATCTAATAGTCTAACTTTCTTTACAACATTCAAGGTAATCTAATAACTATAATGAACATAATGTTTTCATAATAAAACTTGGTTTTATAACGATCTTACTACAGTATATAGACACCAATATTGTATAGTAAATATAGAGTTCAATTTAATTATAAACATTCTAAGCCAAGTTCATTCTATATACCTATGTATATAAAATCAATCTTATACGATGATAGTTGAGTATTAGCATCACGTAACAAATCATACATAAATCTAATGATAAAACAATAACAATTGGATTTTTAAAATAACTTTAGAGCAATCAAAATTGATCACAGAGTAGAGAAGAAGAAGAGAGGAACTCTTCAATTTCTTCTCTTCTCAGATATCATGATGCATGATAGAATTTTTATTGTTCCGGAAAGTTTGCTTATGAATCAATAAATGCCATAAATACACACATACATATTTATCCTAAACATTTTTTTTTCACAGAACCAGACAAAGAATCCTATCCTGTATCCTATAAGATAGTGAACTATATCCTGAATATAATTTTCTCTTATAATCAGCTACAATGGAATTTTGAAGTCTCGGATGCAGTGATTAATCGTGGCTATGTTGATTTCTCTCCAGAATCACCTTCTTCCCCAGAGTCACAACTGTGGCCTTACACTTCCTGGAGCAATGTTTGGTGCATCTCCACGTTTTCTTTGGATTCTCTATGTTCTGCGACCTCAACATGAATCGTTGATTTTTGTAGATTAACTTAAAGTTGTTGTAGGTCTTTATAATTATTGGTTCATCTGTTGGAGAAATGATTAGATGTTTTTTCTTGTTCGTGTTACTCAATTCTTATCTTTACCGAACTAATTACTTATAATGACTAATCAATCAATACATTAAATTCATTTATATTAATTTTCCAAGTAAGCGACTTTAGAGGGAGCGTAATTGTATATAACAAGACATAATCCTTGAGTATAAGATTATGTCTTGTCTTGTTGGTAATCCACACGATATCGATATAAAGCTACTTTATCGACCTTTTAACAAAGTAGGCATATAGGTTTTGTCTTCTGCTATATTATAATTCTTCTCAAATCCCCATTTCTACTTCACCATCGATGTAATGTCAAGTTAAATAAACTCCCTTTATACATAGATTTACAGTATCCTCGTTGAGTTCTTCAATTCCGAACAAGAGGTACTGCATTGGTAATGAAAAGTGGTCTGTGATATCATTTCTTAATCTGTATTATAGCTAGCAGCAGAACCATTTCCAGTATGGAAAAGCGATAGCGCTAGAGGGTCTTTTTGTTCTGTAATTTTTCCCCATTTTCCCTTCATGGAATAAGTATTACTTCAAGACCTACGATTACTACGTATCAAAGACACATCATCATCACAGACCTATGCTAAACTTTCCTAAAGTTAATTCTGTCAATTGCAGACTAACGTATGTTAATTATTTAAATCATAATAATTAATAAAGATAAGTTAGTTAGCGAAGTAACAAGTCATTTTGGTGAGTTATATAAATATGCAAAAATTCAATTAAAAAAAATGCTAAGTAAAACATTTTATTAACATTTATATAGCATAACATAATGTGTATAAATGCTCATCAAATTTTGCTTAAAGCATGTTTTTTCCTTAATTTTGTCTTTTTTTTTTTATTCCAGTAACACTAATTCGAATGTATCGAAATTATGTCTAAACTAATATTAAAAAAAGGACACATTTGTATTTTTCTATATATGTTTGTACGACCAAAGCTAATACTTTATAATTAACAATCATTTAATAATAAAAATTTGAATTATCGAAAACAATATAAATGAAAATATGTGAAATGATGATAAATAGAGTTTTGCTTGAAATTATTTTGCTTTTTTTGTAATTTATATTAACTATCATTAATTATAGAAACATTCACGTACAACCCCATTATTGATAGCAAAAAATCCACTCGAATAATTAATTACACTGCCTAATTATTAATACTAAACTTTAAACACTATTCATTCATCATAATAATGTGGGAGTCAAGCACGCTTCGGCACGAATTGGGCCAGCTCGCACCGGGGTAGTACCACACTCCCACAGAAGACCGGCTTGAAATGCATCTTACTGTGTTTCGTTACGTACGGAGCCAGAGGCCCATATCCTTACTCTTCACAGTCCTTTCCTTTATTCCTCTCGTCTACTTTTCTTAATCCCTTTCCAACAAAGTTGACAATCCATTTGTAGTCGTCAATTGGCCATATGTCTCTGCAAATGTTCATGGGCGGTGGTAGCGTTACCATGCGACACACCAGCTATACTGCCGAGATAAAAATATATAATAATTAATTTATCCGTGTTATAAATCTTTCGACTCATGTCTTTTTTATTAACGCAGGTCGTATATATCACGAATCAAAAGATCTTATCAGTTAATCTTCATTATGAGTCTTGGGAAAACGTCTCTTATCCGAAGGGTGACAATGTTCATTTTTCTCTAAAATAATCCTATCACCAATTGTCAGTATTGTTGCTTTGCATCCACGGTAGCTGTGTTTGGTGCATCGCCAGTTTCTTTTGTCACCACTTTGAGTATTTAGTGTAAACTTATGACCTCTCACTATCAATATTAAATGGCCTTTAGCTGTTTCTATGAACGTTGCATCTAAAAACAAACAGATAAAAACCGATATTAGTTCTCGCGTGAGAAAATTAAACAGTTTGGTCAGAATAATGAAGAATAATTAATCAAGATTATGTAAGTAACTTAAAATGTTGATTATTGCGCTGATAAAGGGTAGTTGTGATGGGAAAAAATCGGTTTTACGTAATTGTAACTATTTATTTGTTTAACTAAGTGAAGTATTTTATTCTGAATTAAACTTAAGGTTGTTTATAATTAAAACAGGGTAAACAATAATATTTTTTGCAAGCAGTGCATTCTATGAGAATTTTTTCACTTTTTTGTCAGCCTCACGACTTGGTAAGAAGGTGCGGAGTTTTTGATAACATCCTACGCATCTCCTCTTCTTTGATCCCTTTTCGAGCTGATGTGTTTTGCTTATAGAGGGTTCTGAAACGTAATTGCTGTGCAATATTAAAGCGAGTTAATTCGTGCAAAATTGTGATGGTGAGTTATACTAAAGATACTGATAAAATAATATAAAAATACAGTTGAGAGCAAAGCAGGATTCATCATAATATCTTGAATAAAAAGCATGCAAAAGGAGCCGGCGGCCCATATCCTTTTCCTTCCCCTTTACAGTCCTTTCGTTTATTCTTCTGGCCACTCCTTTCTTAATCCCTTCCCAATTTAAAGTCGGCAATCCATTTGTAGGGGTGTAAGGTCTGCAATGGACCTTACACCTCTCCAATTGTTCATGGGCGGTGGTAGCGCTTACCATCAGGCCCACCAGCTCCATTGCCGACTATGACATAAAAAAAGTACGTGACTTGCATGCTAGTTATACCTGCAAATGTGTGCTAGTATTTTATATGTGCTAGTAACTTGTATGCAATTTACTGTTTTTCAGGTATATCATGGCCTGTATTCGACAAGACACTTTTTTGTTTATATTATTTATATTATGAGTAGCTAGAATGTTTGAAATATACCTGTATCCACGTTCAAGTTTTTTTTGTAAAACTTCAAATAGTAGTTCCATAAATAGCCTCTTTGACGATTCATCATCATATTCTGAATTATATACAATCAAGGCATTAATAACAGCTGTACTAAAGATTATGTCCACTATTACTTTCCGTCACAATTTCTATTCCATATGTAATATTGTCTATCAACCACTCCTGGGATTTTAATGCATTAGTTAGTGCCTCTCTTCTTTTTTCCAGATTCTAGTCAGGTCGTCAGTAGTTACGCACATTTTGTGCTTTTTCAAAAAATACATTTTATCGTACAGTATCGTAATCTTTCTTTTGATATTTTTTGCCTTTATAATAATCATCCTCTCCAGGGCATCCTTGTCTCATCGATTACTACACATTTTCCAGGGTTTAATATATTCCAAATAAATTCAGTGATCGTCGAAAGCATATCTCTGATTTTTTTTGTCATTTACTGTTTTATTGCTTAATATTATATGTTTTGTTTCTTTGTGTTTTTCCTATAATACTAGATCCGTCTCCCACGCGAGAGAGGCGAGTCACGTACGGATGTTTCAGACTCCATTTCACACTCAACATGTTAAAGGAAGGTTTATTATCACAGAACAGAAAGAAATTGGATTATTGGGGATTCATTTTTCATCAAAGACTTAATAAAATGGAACAAGATTCGTAATAATTGCTATGCATTCAAATACCTACTTTTAATGACACACATATTAGTATCTTTGTATACTATGAGAAACTAATACTATGATAATAATAACTGAGAAAACGCTCAGTTATTATCGTCATTATTTTGAAAAAAGTAACTAGCTTTATTGCCACACAACTTAAAACCATATTTTAAGGATGACTATGTTCATTTTTCTCCAAAAGTATTTCATCGCCAAGGGTCACTATGACAGCTTTGCATCCACGATAGCTTTGCTTTGTGCATTGCCAAGTCCTTTTCATACCATATTGTGATTTTAGCGAGAACTTGTGACCTCTCAACACTAAAACTGTGTGGCCTTTTCTCGTTTGTATGAAGGAACATTCCCCTAAAAGAAAAATATTGAAAATTTACAACATATCTATTTTAACAGCATATGACATGATTTATAATTACGGAATGGTTGTTGTAAAGTGAGTATCCCATAAAAAAAACAATACATGTAAAAAACCAAGTGTTTTTTATGGGATATAATATATTGATATTATATTGACGCGTACTCAAATACACTATAAAGAAATTGAACAAAACAGGAAATCTGAGTATTATATCCTTGTTTAAAAGAAAACAAAAATAAAACTGCATATTCATTATTAATTATATTTGTGACAAAATTTAAAAAAGGTGCCAATCTACAAGATTTCAATATTAAAGCGTTCAAAGATAGACGTTCAATAGAATTTGCCATTGCTTTGGTTATAAATGCCCCTGTAGTAAAACAAGTGATTGTGCTCCTTAACGCTGATAACTCTGTCTTCGAACGTTACAGCTGTGCCACGGCAGTTGCTGCTGTGTCTCACACATCGCCAATATGCCTTTGGGCCATTGAGCTTACGCAGACCGTACCTATAGCCGTTGAAAACTAGCATCTTCGTTCCACGTTCCGTGTTTATTATCATCGGCCCTTTATCTGCAAGAGAAGAGAGAAAATGAGCTGCAATTCTTATCATAAAATGTTGTCTTATAAGTTCTTTTTCCTTTTGCTGGAGCGGACAACTGAGCTGGTGTTTAGACGATATGTTAGACGATAACCACCATCCATAAACATTTTCAGAAGATTGGTGTGTAGGTCCATGTACAAATTGGCATATACGAAAGGATGAGTTTAAATATATTTTGTATTTGTTTTTTGATAATATCTTTAAGTGCAGGATAGCCTTCTGTCCTGAGGCAGACTAAGACTCCTTGATATGTATTATATAACCGTCGTTTTTACGTGGTTAAAGAATTGCAATACGCCCACGCTAGTTATGAGATAACTATCACTTTAGACTTTAGTTGAAGTTAAGATCGAAGCAAACAGTGTTAATTGAAAACATTAACTCCAAGATAATTCAAATATTTATTTATAATACTAGGAATATCACCGCTTAACAATTCAATCACATAATCTAGGAACGAGTATCCAGTAACTGCAGATCGGAGTGAGCGTTCGCGTCGGGTGGGTGGGTGTGCTTGTTATGCTTCCCCACTGTCATACAGCCGATGGTGACGACGATCGCATGGCACTGTCTATGCCGACTCTCAGCACAGAGCCACTTTACTCTGGAGGAGCAGACGGAGTGCCTGGTATACCAGTAGCCGCGGAGTCTCATGATCCTGGCGCCGATCTTGGACGTGAAGAATGTTGGTCGCTCTGAAAAGAGATCTGATTTTTAATATTTTTCCATAATATAGAAATACGCTTAAGGTTAGTGTGGGTGAAAATACTTCGACTCAATTAAATTCCTTGTAACAATAAAAGACATATAGGTTTTTTAAATTAATTTATTCATGTATTCAAACCTGCCGTTATATAGATAATGCATGCAAAATCTATTAACAAGATAAAGCAAAAATTACAATACAGGTATTATCAATTTTACTGTTCCTAATTGTTGTTTGTAAATAAAATTATACATAATATACGAATACCTGTTCAAGAGCTTATTAACATTGTCTTAGTTATAAAAGTAAATCATTTCTTTATAGATTTTCGAGCTCAAAGCCTGATAAGCTCTGTATATAAAATTCATAACCTCTCCCGTTTATTATTTGAGTAATTATAACAGAAGTACTTGAAGGATGAACGTAATTAAAAGCGAAAGTATTATAGTGACGTGGTTATGATCTACATTGTCATCAGAAGCATTCATCATTTTATCTCGTTTTTTTTATTTTAGAAAGGGCAACTGAGCTCGTGGTTCTACTATGCCTAGCCTCGTAAGCGATCACTATAACATAAAAAATACAGGATCCTAGTCCACACGACACAAAGCATTTAATCAAACCTATTTATAGACGTTTTTATTTATATTTATTCGTGATTATGGTTTTCATTGATTCTCACAATTTTGTCATTAAACGTATATATAAAGGCCTTGCAGCCGTTACGAACAAGCTGGCACCACCACCTGGTTTTCAGTCCCTGTGATCTTTGCTTGAAAAACGCATAACCATTTAAATTTATTATTTTCGCTCCACGCTTGGAAAATGAAAACACAGCACCTGCACAAAAACAACAATTAATTATGAAGGGAAAATAATAAAAATTAAGATTTTTTTAAAGCGGCGGTAAGAGGTATTTTATCCATTGTTTATTAACACACGAACATTACATTTGTTAACACTCGTTTATATTATATCTTATTGGATAAAGGATACATTAATTTTATTTTATAATTATTTTTATTTTTATCATATATAAAGCTTGAATAAAAGATATATAAATCCACTGTCACGCTACCGTTAAACGAAATTATTTCACAAGCATAATAATATATTAAGTGTTTTAAAACAACTAAATCATAGAAGCATTAGATACTCACATTGTTGACACAGGAATTATCAGAAGTGGGTACGTACCAACGCTTTTAAAAACGCCCACGCCAGTTAACATACCGTTACAAATATATACTTAATATATTATTTGCGTGAACGAAGTTATTTTCACATATTTACATACATTCATTCAAAATATAGAATAAAGCTGCTTAAAATTAAGTTACACGTA
>NC_052104.1:7415586-7430622 GCF_012273895.1 Zerene cesonia | reverse complement strand
ACATGCGCGGTTCGTGCGCACGTTGTGCGCGCCCCGCGTCTACACTGATGCAATGCTCGTTTCGTGTTGCATTGCATGGTGCGTTGCAGCAGTCTGTACCCGCCTTAAGAAATTACTCGTCTAGTCTCACTGTACAAGGCTAGATATAAAATAAATGATTTAATATAGATAATCAGATTTCGTAATATCATTGCTTTAATCATAAGGCCATACATAATATGTAATAAACTACCTACTGTTTAAGATGGGTGCCTATATTTCTAGTAAATTTTTCTTACAATATATTAATATTTATTAGGCCAATGAGGTATGTTCCTTCTAATGCTTAGCCTCCTAAAAACGACATTCGACTCATGCTCATTTCGAGCTAACAAATACAATCATTCATATTGTAATTCAATCATCCCCGTATATTAAAATATATTATGAAACTGACTATTTAATTTGACAAATAACACTTTCACCTCTACTTTTAACATTTGTCATGAAATTAAGAGAAAACTCGTTATCTACTATATAAAAATAAGTCGGGTTTTCCTTCCTGACGCTATAACTCCAGAACGCACGAACCGATTTCCACGGTTTTGCATTCGTTGGAAAGGTCTCGGGCACCGTGAGGTTTATGGCAAAGAAAATTCAGGAAAAAATTCTGCAGAAAAGCGGGAAAGTCATTTTTCACATACAACCACCTGGTGGCGAAACGGAGTTCGCCGGGTTTGCTAGTATGTAATATAAAGCAATGTTAACTTTTATCACGCCGTTGTGTTATCATTAATTAAAATTATATAACTATCATGATTACAACTAAGCATTTATATTAAACAATAAAATATTTTCTACAAAAAAGGTCGTTGACATCCTTGGAGGAAGCGGAAAGATACCACTCCAGATTGGGACCAAATGATAACAATTTTCAAATCAAACGAAACGTTATAGTCATCGAGTAATAAAACTAAGTAACAAAACAAATACTGATTAAGAACAAAAGAAAAAAAATAATAAAGTTATTGCTTATGGAATATTAATTCGATTCTATATTACAACCAATCAATGTTTAAATACTGTGGAACTTTTGTCAGTTGTTTTAATAATATAATTATATAAATCACTTCATAATTATAATACAATTGTGACATGAGGTAAAGAAAAATGGTTTAACTTATTCCAAGAATAATAATTTTGTTCAAAAAGATTCAGCTCGAATTAAACACACTTTTTACATTTATTATTAGCTTTACCTGTATGATTATATTTTTATGTAACTTTAGACTCGATTTTGATCGACTTTAAACGGACAGATTTAATTTAAACTTTACACTCTTATCAGCAATCGATGACAATATAGTTTCATGAGTTCATCTGTCAATAGTGATAAGGATCGCCAGACGCCAGTGTATAATTACTTACCTTACGAGTACTCATGAGACAATTTAGTTGATCATTAAAGCGAGTCTTAAAGTTTTATAAATACCGTTCGAAGAACATAGATAATAGATTTTTACTCGAGTTATGTGTTCACATCAAAACGCATATCTGCCGTACATAGGCGGATGGTTGTGTACGTTCTTTAGGCGGATGATAGACGAGCCGATGGTGTGTATGACCGCTCTACATCCCCTGTTATTATGCGTGCCGCACCACCACCTCGTCTTCTGCCCCGACTCGCACTGTCTTAGGAACTTGTAACCTTGGTAGGAGATCATACGAGCACCACGCTGGGATGTCGTGAAAATTGGTCCTGAAATGAGAAAAGGTATGTAAAATCTATTCTTGGAAACAATAAGGTTGCGGCATGTCTTGTTTTATAATATTAATTTACTGCAACATAACTTAATGAGTACATGGTACTTGAACTTTGTACTTTCTGCTTTGTTTTTTTTTTGTCTTTATTACCGATTGCTTTTTCATGAGAACAAAATAATAATAATATATCATGTAACAATAGTTGAATGAATTAATGAAAAATTCCTAATTGCACACTAAATACAGTATTAAAAAACAACACCTATGCAAATTAGTATAAGTTATAATATCAGACGGTCTTATTGCTATAAGCTTAAGAAAAGGAGGCTTACATTTATATGTGATGCATTACAATTTGTAGGTTTCTTTCGTAAATAAAATAATAAGCTTAATCAAAAACATGCCATAAATTTTATAAATTTAAGGTTCTAGTTTCATAATTATATGATTATGATTATATTGAAAAACACGAAAGTCTTGTGTTCTCTCTATAGATAAAATTCAATACATGAAATACATAAAATGCTGTTTTATTTAATTACATGGTATATAACATAATTTAATGGATGGATAGATTTTTATGGCGTACGCAAATAAAAAACGGTGGGATGAATTTATATATTATATATTTTCTTACACTAGCAATATAATGAAAATTAAGTGTTCGGGCTTATTGTTTTTACAATAATAATTCTTGTTCATAAATGCTGCATAGGTAGCAATGTATTTCAATAATAAATATTTTAAAGCTAATCCTTTCGGAATCGCTAAACTGTTTCATAATTAAATCTCCACAAATAGATAACTTAGCCTACAAAGTCAAGATATTGAGCTGTAAGTATAGAATACTTTTTCAAGAAATAATCTTATAATTCTAGACTAATACTAACAATTATTTATGACAAATGCTTAATTTATTTTCATATCCACACCACACTTTAACTAAAAAGAGTTAGAAGACCACATGAGCTAAAAGCGTTTTTAATAAAAAACAAATGTTCCACTGCAGTAAAAAACTTTTTTTATATGCGTGTTATGTCTTAATTTGATAGTATGTTGAAATCTAAATACTGTAAATTTGATACGATAGAAAAAGATGACAACGATGCCTCTAAACATTTCTTGTTAAATAAATAAGTTGTTATTGATCTATTTAATACTAGCATTTCGCCCCCGGATTTGCCCGCATAGTTGCAGGAAAGATAGACCTGGTGTGTACCGGCAAAGTTCCAGTTCCCGTTAGATTTCCGAGATAAAAACTATCCTATGTCCTTTCTAGTATCTCAAACTATCACTAGCAAATTTTAACATGATCGGTTTAACCGTTTTTGAGTTATAAATAGTGTAATAAAACACGACTTTCTTTTATATATACAGATGTGTTGTTCTATGTTTTTAAATATATGTGTATAAATATACGTATGATATACAAATTATGTTTAGATGCTTAAAATCTAACACGTGCGTCATTCTAACCCTCGTAGTCCCCATAATCGTTCTTCTAAATAACATAAATATTAAAAACATTGTACTTCTAACTCTTCACTTTAATGTAATGACCTTTGGCTGTGATTATATATTGAGGCGGCGCGTGTATGTGAGTGAAAATAGAGGAATCCATTAAAATCTTCTTGTCCTCTGTTAGCTTAATTCTTGCTTTACATCCCGAGTCTTTCTTGGAACAGTAGAAGTTATTTGTGTTTCTCAATTGTGAGAACGTGTAGCCATCGACCATCAGGAGGTATTTCCCTGAGCGTGTTGGTATCATTTTATATTCTGTGGCCATCCCTGAAAATAATTTGATACATGAAATGTTTGCAAGGCACGGGGATATGTTAATTGAACATTATTATCAAAAACACAAGATCAGATTTAAATGGAACTACATGACATGACGAGACAACGGATTTTGAAGGCTAAAAGAATAATCACATCGCATCGTTCACCCAGTAAAAAGGATAATTGTTTTATGTTTTTATGTCATAGCGGGCAGCTGAGCTGGTGGTTCGCCTGATGGTAAGCGATCACCACCGCCCATAAACATTCGCATAGGTAGTACCTCTGTGAATGCGCTGCCCGCTTTTATGGGGTAAGGGAAAAGGAAAGGATTAACGACTGGAAAGAAGGAATGGACTAGGACGGGTGAGGAAAAGGAAACGGGCCTCAAACAAACAGAAAAAAATACAATCCAATTGAGAATCTCCTCCGTTATATCTCACGTTCGTTGACTGCGAATTTCATAACTGGTATATAAATTAAGCTTTTTCATCTTCTGAACAACAAATTTTAAAACTATCTCGCCTGTTTCATTGTAACGCTAAGCCTCGGTAGAAAATTAAACATTTACAAACAAAGTATTTAACTCTCATTATTTGGTAGAAAGGTTTATTTTCTTCAAATTCAATTTTTCTATAAACAAACAGTTTTAACTTATACGTACATATTTATTGGTAAAGTTAGAACCAATAAATAGAAAGGAATGGAATATATTTTAATTGAATATATAAAAATAATTTATATACAAAGATAGGGCAAGGCAACTAACATTTAAAGAGGTAAATATTTTTATACATTACATAGCTAACGTGGTTAAATTCAAATACTCTTTAAATTTAATGCTTTCTTAAAACACATATAGACAAAATAAATGTAATTTTATTTTTTTATTTTTATGGTAACAAAAGAACATTACAATTAAAGTAAGCTATTAATTAAGGAAAAACATTAATTGTCATTTGTTGCAAAATTTATAGACTAGAGCAAATGACAACCAAAATTGGCCAGCTACATACCTGCAGCTACATAGCTGCATTCTTATAACTAATAATAATAATATAGATTATCTTTTGACATTTTCACATCTGTTGATGGCAATTAAAAATAATGGAAATGAAAAACATCGCTTAATGAACATATATTGTTACCTCCGTAGTTATTATAAAAAATGCACTCTCAACGTTACAAAAACGTCCGTATAGAATCAGCGCAACGTTCGTAATTGTGCGCTCTATTCAAAATGTCTCGTGTCACTCGCGTCTAGAGGCACTCGCACACTTTACAAAAACAACTTTATGCAAATCGCATAAGGTGGAATTTTAAAAGCTATATGCTTACAGCATAACAATAACTTCGTAGGTGTAATTGGTGTGTTAAGCGACACTTTCGAGTGTTATTTTTGTAAAAGGCATTTTGGATTTTTTTCCAATAATAATCTATGTGTTCGTTCGTTTTATCTAAATACATAGAAACTATAGTACATTCGGATACGATCATCATATCATCATCATCATCACGATCATCACTTTCAGTCATACTTTTACATTTACATAATATTACGAGACAATTTTCCCATCGTGCGTATGAGTCCCGCGGATGGTCACAATGACATCGTTAACAGTGATTATATTGGCGGAACAGCCTCTCGAGTGGTGGCTGGAGCAGTACCACTTCTTATGGCTCTCCTTGTTCTTCTCGATTTCGTTCTTACGTATAGAGTACTTGTAGCCTTTGTACTGTATTTGAGTGAATCCTCGCCGTGATATGACGAACTCCGCTGCTGCTGAAACATCATATTGTCATCACTATGTGCAATTTTAGACTGAACTAGCTGTTTCCCGCAGCTTCACCCGCGCGGATTTAGTTAATTTTCACGGTACAAACTTTCATTCCAAATTTTATCCCCTAGGGGCTAGAACTTTTTAAAATCCTTAGTTAGCGGATGCCTACGTCATAACATCTGTGTGTATGCCAAATTTCAGCCCGATCCGTCCTATGGTTTGGGCTGTGCGTTGATAGATCACTATGCCAGTCAATCACCTTTGAGTTTAATTCATAACCAATTTTTTATTAACAACAAAAAATATTTAAACAGTTAAACACATTTAGTTTAATTCAATGACAAATGATGAATCGTAGCTCACGCCTACACGCAGTACGATACTCGTAGCGGTCTACGTCTCGTAGCAAGCGTAGCCGATTAATAACTCTCTTCTTATTAAAATAATAATTTATTATAACATTCGTACCTATACATATTTTTACTGAATAAAGTCACTTAATCATGATCATGATCGAACATAAAATTAGGTAGAACTTCTCCTCCAATGGTATAGCAATACGCTCTGCATCCCTTTCTAGCATTCCGACAGGCCCAACGAACCTTCTCAACGCCTCCCACAATCACTGTCCTATGAATATGAAAATAATGTTTCCCAAGTATGAGAAGCTTTTTACCATTATGCTTAGTTATTATTTTACCTGAAATCAAAATATGTATCTAATAAATAATGTTGACTAATATAAATATTTTTCTATTTGTATTTTCCAATAGATTGAAACACTTAAAATACTTTCTTAGTAAATTTAATACTAACATTGTTAAATAACTAAGTGTATTTAGATTGTTTACAGCTTATATATTACCTTATTTAACACAACACGACATACACACACACTATAATAAGATTCTATACAAAATGAGTAACTACATGATTTTAGATCTTGAATATTTACATTGTATTTCATAACAGTAAAGTCACTAGTACAATCCATGTAAATAATGTATCATCTCAATTAAAATAACGCTACATCACGCACTTTAGGACACGTGCGAGCGGGATGGCATAATATGAGTAAATGAGATGACCCAACATTTTATTATGTTAATCATAATCGCTCATATTTTAGCGCGAGTTATACTAACCTACTGCACTGAGATCATATCTTAAAGCGACTACTCCAAAATACATATACATTTCACACTTCTAAAACTTCCTAAATCAAGTTTTTTACAATGAAAAAATATAGGAAATTTATCATGTTTTCTTCTATTTTAAATTAGTTTCAAACTGAAACTCAAACATTTATTTATTAAACTCGATTTCGTTTAGAAGCGGGTTAAACAAATTATGTTTTCTTAATAAATGGCTGAGCCTTGTTGACATGCGTTTTCCTTTATTTATTTTAAGTAAGATCACACGAAATCACTCTCAATATATGTATAATTAGAGAATTTAATAATAAAATAATAAAATTACAAATATTTAATTGTAAAATTAAATAAATAAACAAAATAAAAGGAACTTTTGCTACACTGTACTAATTTTATTAACAGCTGCCTCTAAAATATATCTCCACCTGAGAAACGATTTACCTCGCAAATCACAAGAAATTGAAAAATCTCTTAGTATCGCGTTTCGTCTCGCTTACACTAATAAGATCGATATCATTCTATCTCGGTTCAACACTCATCGACAATATATTCCGCTCAGATCATACATTCTCTATACCAACAATTCTTATGAGTATTTATAGTGAAAGGGTTATACAATAAGATTATTGGCATTATTATATAAGTATTGGCATTATTTTATATATTAATAAGTCAGCAAAATAAGCACCTATCCCTGTCCTAAACATATATGTAAATTTTAAATTTATCAATTATTATGAAATATTTTTTCATCTTAATCCTTGATACAACGTTAAGATGAAAAATTAGAAAAAAAGTAAACAATAAATATTAGAAAACATATCACACTTATCCATATAAGATAACTATATGTACTTACAAATATTTACAATGAATATTGGAAGAAAAATTGGGCGACAACTTCATCAAACACGAAGTGTTGGGTCAAAACGTCTGGCCTTAACTAAATTAATAATTCAGTTTGCATATAAAAGTATAGAAGAGTAAAGCCAGAGGTGAGATAAGTAAAAAATTGAATCGCTACACTTGCGAAAAGCGGTCTTAAAATTATTCAGAACATTTGCATAAAAAAATTGTACAAAAAAATGTTTTCTAAAAAATCCGTATAAGTTCGTATGTTTTTTATTTTAGCTGAAAGATGTGTAAAAATCAACAGAACTAAATAATAAAATAGTACCGTCTTGTCCCCAAACATAACACTGTCGATCAATTCAACGAATCCAAATAAACCGGCAGACTGCGATTCAGCCGCTTGTTGGTGCTTCTTTCGTGGTTATGCTCATTCTTCATCTTGACTATATTCTGGTCGTGTGTTATTATCGTTGCTAGGCAACCGCGGTTAGTGTGCGTAGAACACTGCCACCGCCGCATGACTGTACTGTGACAGTGCTTGGTCACTTTCAGGGAATATCTGTAGCCCATCAGCACTAGTAGGGGGTTCCCACGTTTCGAATACACCATGAACGGGATTTCTGCAAGAAAATACGCTTTTTAGTAAGAATAATTAAGCTATGGATATTGGGTATTTGCTTAACTGACAAATTAATTTAATTTATAGAGCTATTTATCTTTTACATGGTATATGACAAATAGAGTGCAACAATTATTGTCGCAATTTGTTCTTATACTTGCAGTATATGAAAAATAAAAAACAATTTTTTCCATTTAAATTTTATTTTCAAATAATTAGAAGTAATTTTTAAAATCATACTAATAAGGGCTCATATTTTAATAAGGCATCACATTAACATAAAAGATAATAAAATTAAATAATACAAATAAAACATATAACGCGACATTATAATAATTTAAAGAAATAATCCATATCGTATACAATATTTAAACTCCGTTTTGAAATATCCACCACATATCAATTATACATATATAAACCTACAAAAATATAACATTGCAGAACCTTCCGAAGGTGCCCTTCTCATCGCGAATGTTCTAGATTCTAGAACCACGACAACTCCCGTACCCACAAACAACCGCGTTACATATTCCAGGTGGGTTTATGACTATGCACATTCGACATCTTTATAACAATATCGTCCAGGTTCATAACAGCCGCCAAGCAGTTCTTGCACGAGTGCTTGGTGCAGCGGCACCGCTTCCTCGTCGACCCTTCCGTGGCCGAGAGGCGCGTGAGTTAATACGTGAATCCACATATAATTAGCAGTTTATTGTCCCGCCGTGACATTACATACTGTACTTTGTAATCTGTGAACGTGAATAAAGGTTTCTTTTATATGTGGAATTGGGCCAGCTCGCACCGCTGACCGGCGTGAAATAGTAGCATGCTACTGTATTTCGTTCGGTGAGTGGGGGAGCCCGAGGCCCATATCCATTTTCTTACCTTTCCCAGTCCTGTCCTTTATTTCTTAATCTCTTCCAAATTAAAAGGTCCAATCCAATTATACAGGCGTAATGTCTGCAATCGATCTTACGCCCCTCCAAATGGTCATGGGCGGGGGTAACGCTTACCATCAGGCATCATCAGCTCTATTGCCCACGCTGTCATAAAAAAAGTATGTGTACGTTATGACGATAAAAATAGAAACATTAACTGTAATTAAGCACTAAAGAGAACATTAACTGAGATGCCCAAAAAAATTTACGTATTTTTGCTTCGTACATAATTTTTTTCTTAGTAATTATTTGACAGTACCCGGGTGACAGTTCTTAGGAAGATTCTTTTAAATGCCTCCCTATAGACCAAATTCCACCAACTTTAATTATTTACGTATAAACACATAAGAATATGTTAATCATAAATTCACCAAAAAATAAATTTATTATAATAGGAAATATAAAAAAAAATTAAGCATCGATAAACAAATCATTATTAATGTATATACCGACAGAAATAAATTACATATATGAATTTCTTAAACCTACATGGCGTTGCGCAATCCCAGAGAATGTTCATTTGTCGTTAAGTTTTCCAAACATCGTTTTCACTAATCGCCGTGTTAATAATTTCTCGTTTTGTCAAATTGATTTCATTTGACATAGGAAAAAAACACTGCTTATATCAACCATTTTTTCACAAAAAGCCCCGGAGGCTAGTACATTTGTCTTGTCCCAAGCGGCAACCCTAATTGGTAGGATAATAGTTATTCTGTTCAACTGGGCCATGGTTATGATTGTGGTTGACTTTAACAATCTTCTCGTCATACGTCAGCAGCGAGCCGCGGCAGCCTCGAGACGCGTGAGTGGAACACCGCCACCGCTTCCTGGTCACTTTTCCGTGGTTATATTTATTAAAATGCAGCGAGTATTTATATCCAGATAGTAATATCAATTCATTTCCTCTTTGCGATGTGACAAATTTCGCCAAATTATCTGTTAGTGATAAATTTACATGTTATTTATACATTTATACTTCATTGCAAACAGAGAAGTGCAGTGCAGTGGAAGGTCGGTGATAGTCGTATGAATAAAGATGCTGCATCATGCAAATTATAATCATCAGACGGCGACACTAGTAAAAAAGAAATGTTTGCATAGTCTGTTGTTGTATTTGATTTAACACCAGTATATTTCATATATGAATTTAACACCTTTTAAGGATTTTTAAAGGCGATTTTTTATCATATTATTTTTCCCGACGTGAGATGGTAGACAGTCAACTCGTGACCACGCTCGCTGTTACAGTGTTTGAAACGTAGATATCTAAATAACATAATGAATAAATCGCATTAAAAATCCGTTATAAGGCATTTTATTTCTAAATGTTTGAACATTGTAAGACATGCTTTAACTTTATAGATATGTAGGTATGTGCTTGTTATTTAAATGTTTGTATTTAATTCTATGTTTACCCTTTAAATTTTTAACCTCATAAAATGAAAAAGCAGAAAATAGAAAAGATTATACGTAAGCATGATTCAATGTAGGTTTACTTATTTAAGTGAAACATACTTTCATATTGTCTAATTATAAATTTAATCTCAAAATAGTAACTTCAAATCTTTACATAGTATCTTAAAAATAACTACGGTTCTCAATCTAAACCATAAATAATAATAAGCAGATAAATATATTGACAGCTGCAAATAGCTAAATGTATAAAACTTCTAGCAAACTTCAAGCTTAAAATATTTTAATGCTTTTTATGGTCTATTATCTATTTGTCAAGAACATGCTTTCCACATTAAAAAAAAAAAAACACTCCTACAAAATATTACTACGGTTGGTTTACTACCTACGTTTTGTAAGAGAAACTAAAAATAGTCACAACCACAATTATTACAAATTACAGATAATCGAAACACAAAAAATAAAAAAAAGACATCACGAAGTGAAAATTAGACGGGAAACTATTCCCTATTCCCTATTCGGTTAGTTATTTTTGGTTGCTATAGTTACCAAAAGGTAATCGACCAATCAATAAACAGCATTGTGACTGTGACAAGAATTGACTTTGACGATCTCATTATCCAGCGTCCACAGATATCCGTTACAGCCTTTAGCACAATGACTTGAACACTGCCACCGCTTCTTTTCCATACCATTCTCCAGTTTTCTCATCTGCAACGAGTAAGTGTATCCAGAGAGCTTGATCATTAGGTTACCACGTCTTGACGTAAGAAATTTTGGCGTTCCATCTGAAAAACGATATAATATTGAGAATGTAATATTTAATATTTTCTCAGCATGACTAAGCTATTATATTATTAAGAGAAAACATTTATGTTCTTGTATGTTTTTTGTACTGTTTTCACACAAATACTTTTAGACCGATTTCAAAAGTTCTTTCACCATTACGAAGCGGCATCTTCAGTGAGTGACATAGGTTATATATGTACCACGGGCGACGCTGGGACGAGCAGCTTGATATATATAAGTATCTTCGAACTCCGAAAAGATCTGTCCATTCGTATTTGAAAAAATCTCAAGTATAGAAATAACTCAGACTAGGTTTATAATTTGGTCTTTAGAAATTAAACATTTTTACGGATTACGGATTTTAAACGCGATTTATTCATTATGTTATTTAAAACCGACGAATTTCGAATACTTTACAGTAAGCCTGGTCACGGGGAGACGTTAAAAAGTCTTTAATTTCGAAATGCGACTTAAATTTAACTCGTCAGTTTGTTTTTACACTAAACTTACGTACAAATTATCGTAGAAGTAATTAGTAGTGATAGATTTGGAATGATTATGTATTAGGTTTTGCGCGACTCGTTCACAATTATCACAAACCGACAGCCCTTCTTGTTGTGGGTGAATCATCATCATATCCACCTCTTCTTCAGCATTTCATCTCCCCAGTATGTGTTCGAATTGTAGAACCCAATCCATCGGCTAGTAGTAAGGACCGGCTTCTTTGCGACTTCTTAAAATGATAAGAAAGCGATCTCTCTATCGTGTTTCAATTGTGAGTAGTTCACTTTTTAAATAAAATTGTTATAATATTTTCCGTTTTAAATTCAAATCAAAAGACATTGCTGGTTCCTTGAGAAAATAATAGGTATACAAACCTCAACACGGGTCATTTCGAATAAAGAATTTAATTATTTTTTGGTCGGTTCGGTCAAGTATTGTAATGTAAAATAAAAATGGTTTGACATTAAACATTTAATTAATAATTTTATCATTAATACAATGAATGTCGATGTGCAATTATAATAATAAACGATCTGTTTATGTATATTGTCGTTATTGACTAGTTCACAACACCAATTTCGCATTAGTTGTAACTACATGAAAATTTATTAAAATTTCAATGTAACTTCACAACTCTCATTAGACCACTAGAAATACACAGTCCATTCCTTAAAAAAACTAAAATCCAATAGGTATAATAGTCACTGAAAATAAGACTAATTTAAAAAAGAAAACAACATTTTAATGAAAATTCCAAAATAAACAAAAGCTTTGGTATACCAAATAAATTAAATGTTCGAAATGAATTCTAAAAACTAAGGAATCTTTACACGTTATTTAATCAAACAAGCATAGTCCAAGAGAGGATTATTAAATATAGATGTACTAAAATACAGATTTTTGAACAGAGATCTTATCGATATGTAAACCCTTCGAAAGATTTTGCTGATTAGTATTCTACGCAAAAAAAAACAGTTGTTGTTAATATTGAAACCTCGACCCAGAAGATAGGCTATCAGGAAGTAATTGAAATCGGTGCAATAGTTCCTGAGATTCAATCAAACAAACTCTCAGGCGTATATTATTATACAAGATTATAGAAATATAGATAATTGTATAATAATAAAAACTAATAGATTCTATTCCTTTAATAAATCCTCTTAAAACTCGTCAAATAAATATTCATTTAATATTTAATACTGATACCTTATAACTACTGAATATCTTTGTAAGATTTTGGTGGGATACAGCTTTCAGACTGATAAGAGAGATCTATAATATTATTCTATATGTTAATCGTTCCAGTTCTCTATACATTTAAAGCCAAACAATTACGTATTTACTTCTATATGTTCGTAAACATTGCACATTGAATAAAATATGCATAAGAATCCTTGTACAATACTCTATTTAAATCTAATAATTATCAAACGAGTTATATTGTAGTATTACCAATCCAGAAAAATTGAAATGCAAGATAATATTCGCATATAATTATAATTCGTTACTGCTCCTACTAGAATTACAAACGAATCATTTTGCTACTTAAAGCACGCCTCGTGATTGTTTAACTCTGTCAGGTAAATAAAAGAGTTCAAAATGGCGTCGCTCGGCTGTCAAACCGTTTTTGACTTAGACCGTCGATCGGAGCCGCCATTTTAAATGTCTTTCTGTTTTTAAACGAGTTATACGGGTATGGTAAATCCTTAAGCGTTAGGAGCATCGGAGCCCTCACACAGGGTGTTCACAGCGGGCCGGTGATTGTGCAGGGCCTTCAAGCGGTCGATCACATCCTTGTACGTGGATATGGACGCCCTGCAGCCCTTCCGGCCGTGCGTGGAGCACACCCACCGCTTGCGCTGCGGATCCTTTGTGCCTGTGCCTTTTTTCATGTAGTACTTATAGCCATTGTGGAACAGTAGAGGTTTGCCCTTGATCGATGTAATGAAAACCGCTTTTTCGCCTAAAATATTTGTAGTGAGGTGAATTAATTGCGAAAGGGTGGAGTTAATTCTCTCGATAATTTAAACTTAGCTTTACTTTAGACTTAAATTTAATTGAGAATTTTGGGTAAATGTGGAATAATACGACATTAATAATTTGTATTTTTATTCAATCATTAATTATACAATGCTGTAGTGAATTGAAATACCAAGACGATAAATGTGTGTATATTTATTTAACTTTTTTATATACATAGGTAGAGCTTTTATCTATCTATTATATAAAGTCACTCCTTCACAATATTCCCAAGATTGTCCACTTCAATATCGCTCAACCATGTGTATACTTTTTATTTTTAATCCATAGCTTGGTTTAAATGCAAGTAACCTGACCGATAGTTGCATCTATAAAATAGGAACAAAAATGTATCATAAAATAAAAATCCACTCAAAAAATCATCACAGAGACTTACCGCTCAGGTACGGGATACTATACCTGAAACAAAAACATATTTCCTTAAATTGTTAACCTGTTTATTTAAAAAATACTTAAATTACACAAATAATACATAACACAGTGCCATTACTTGATATAACCATAAAAGGAAGTTCTATTTTCTGTTTTTTTAAGACGAAAATTTGTCATTTTAGAATCAGAAGTGACAAATTTTAATCTCCTCACCTCCACCAGGACGTGAGTGTTTTTTTTTTGTAGAAAAGATTTATTTCCTGTCAGATGGTTTCAATAAAAAAATAACTACAAATACATACGAATTTTAATAAAAATACAATTTAATACCATAGCAACAATTCATTTAACATCGTACATTCATAACAAAACGCTCTGCTGACAAACACACAACACTTTGCGTTCTCAAATATGCACAGCGTGTGCAATCTTATAACATTTACTTATACAAAGACTTTTATTGCGCATGTATAAATTGAGTTAAATGAATAACAACGTCAAAAATCATGATTAGTGGACCAAAAGACATAAAAATATTAAAACATTTGCATTAGTGTTGAATCTATTATAAAATACTATTATTATACTATATATAAAAATCGATTTTTTAAATCGATAATTTAGAAACAAAACACCGAAAAGTCGATAAATTCAATTTATGATTAAAAAATCTGCAAAAAACTAGAAACATAATATAATCCAGTCAAAATATTTCAAAGGTAGATTAAAAATTGTATGATACAGTTAACACAAAAAATATTAATGAATTCAATTTCTATTATTATGTAAAAAAACCTTGCAGTAATTTTCACTCGAGTAACACAACAATTTATATCACGGATGCTTTCTAACGTTGCAACATTTTTTTGTTTTTCATATATATTTTTTGCATAATTCTTAGAAAATTTTATAATGTTTAAGAATGTATTAATAAGAACACAATTGGGAGAAGCCTCTGGCTCCTGAGACGCCTAAGGATTCATATACCTAGTCTTGCCATAAATATTGTAATAAAGAAAAAAGAAAATTGTTAACTGCAAATAACATTTATTACT
>NC_052104.1:7368665-7414586 GCF_012273895.1 Zerene cesonia | reverse complement strand
TGACAGATTCGAAATTCAAATGTAATATTTTTTTATAATTAAGTGTAACAGTATTTATGGCCAGACTAAGTACATGCACATGTAACGTTTTTTATGCAAATAAAGATTTTATTTATTTATTTATTTAAAACATTCAAAACAAAAATATTGGAAATTAAACCATTCTGCGACAGGTAGTTTAATTATTTTATTTTAACAATAGAAACAATTCAGGCACATATATATTTCAAAAGAAATTTCCTAAGAAGGCCTATTTTCTTCTCCTAGCCCTACCCAGTCCTGCCTTCTTTCCAGTCATCAATCCTTTCCTTATCCCTTATCCCTTAAAAGCGGGCAGCGCATTCTCAGAGGTCTGAGCCTCTGCGAATGTTCATGGGCGGTGGTGATCGTTTACCATCAGGCGAATCACCAGCTCGGTTGCCCGCTAAGACATAAAAAAATACTGACGTGAGTGTTCCGGCAAGTGTTCAAGGGAAAGATGCAGCATCATGTTCGAATGTTTTCTATTCATCATTTCTTTTTTTCAAATATTTGCAAGCATTTAAATGTAATGAAACTTAAAAATTTAAATTCAACATTTTGTTTCCTAGATGGAAAGACGTAATTTAATGAAAAAGTACTTAACATTTTAAAATTGTACAATATAATAAGGCATGGACGTGACGATAGTGTCTTTTTAAACAAACATCAGTTAATGTTATGTAAAATCTCGTTTACTCGGATTGTGGTTATGGTCATATCGCACACTGACAATCTTTTGACCTTCCCTATAAAGCACGGCTCTGCAGCCCTTCGTGAAGTGAGTGGAACAAACCCATCTCTCTTTTCCTCTCACGTGAGCGTACTTCTTCTTTCTGTATGTATATTCTCCAATTTTTAGAAGCGTGCTGCCGTATCGGGAGAGAACGAAATGAGCTGAAAATTAGCATAATTTTAGTGATGTAGATTAACTAATTAAGTATATAATAAAACAAAAAATTTTAAATAAAACACAGTTTCACTGAATGCTATCATTTATTCCAATTCAAAGTTGTCTCTCCATACTAATTGTTTTTAACGAGTTATACAATCGTTAATTTAAATTTGTAAATTGTGATAATACACTATTTTTAAAATCCGTGAGGGAAAATGAGAATTTTCATTTATTTTCTAAAGACATGAATTTAAAATGAAACGTGGAGTCGACTAACCAATATTTTATTTCCTATCAACACATTGAACGTCTCTAACTTACTCCTAGACAAGAAATTGTTAATATTTCGTTTATTTTAATTATATGTCGATAAAGTAGCCTGGAAAGTGTATCAAGTATATTTATTAAATCTCATCGTTCTTTAATAGGATAATTAGCACTATTAAGGACTAGATATATACTTCAGTGTGTTCATAAAGTTACAATTATATAATAAATATATTAAAAGAAACAAAATAGTATAACGTACAATGTTCCAGCTAAACTTGTACGGCCTTACAAATAAAAACGTATTTTTGTATACTACACGAGCTTGGGCTAGTTATTTTTAGTGCAGATTCGGTATAAGCTAAGAATAAATTTATTACATATAAACACGACATAACGTCATCCCTAGTTGGATATTCTTAGTTCTATCTCTGCATAAAACTTTCTATCACGTTTATTCGTATGGCCGTATGTATAAATTCCATACATTAGTGTGTGTGATTGTTATTCAATTTAATAATAACATTTTCGTATGTGTGCACAACAGCGCGACAGTTCCTGTGGTTGTGTGTAGAACATATCCACCTGGTTTTGTCCGAGTTGACTTTCTGCGCACAAAATGTGAAACCGCCAATACACAACAATGGCTTACCACGCCGCGACTGCACGAATGTCACTGAAACATATTGACATTTAGAAAACAGAACGTATTTCAAATTCAAATAAGTTTTTTTTTGGAACGAATTAAACGTAGTGTACATGGACTAAATTAACTATGACACCCATAGAAGCTTAAATAAGCTGTGGCACACGTGCCAACGCCCGTCTCAATAAATGAAATAAGAAGAATAATAATTCCGCTGATAAACATTAATATTTATTATAATAGAGAAAAAAAATGGTTGCCTGTAAAGTCGGTTTTACGGGCGAAGATTTTACGTGACAACGTCTTTTTCTCGGTAGAATATTTATTGATATGAATATTATTAAATTGCACAATAGGAACAAGAAATTGAATGAAAATAAGAATTGCACAAATTTTAACTATACAAAATATTATTTGTTTACTAAAAAGACAGAGACAGAGACACAAGCACGCGCCGATTCAATGCGCCTAATTCTCTAGTGCTGCGCGCGCGGCGGACCGATCATAGTTCGGTGACTCATCGTAACGTTACCGGGCGGTACACTTTTTCATAAGTGCCTCCGAGCCGCAACCTAATTTAAGACGTTGTCACGTCAAAATTAGATGTTAGATGGTAGAAAGAAAAATTTTAATGTGTGTGAGTGTCAGTTATCCACATTATAGATTAAATAAATTCTTCAGTTTCATCACACGAACGGCAAATTATTCACTTATCAAAAGTATTTTTTGTTTTCACTCACCCTGTAGTTCTAACAGCTATACTGGTTTATTTATAATATAAGAAAGTATAAACGTGAAAGTTGGATGACTACATTACATCTTCAAACAACCGTCAACAATCTTACGTGAATGACATTGTCGTATATATATTATTATATATCATTTAATGTCGTCCACATTATCACATACAAGGCTAATTTTCGATGTTTCTCATATTTAATCGATTAAAATACCGAGACTCGAACAATGCTGTATATAATATTTTGTTAGTATTTAAAAATTTTATTTGACATTTAAAATAGCAACTTTATTTAAAACATGACCTGTTAAAACTATGACACAAAATACATCTAACAAAATCTTCTCACATTTCATGAAAACATACAAACAATTCCGATAAATATCTACCTCATATAATTAACAACTAAAATTAGCTGCACACAGCATAATTCGCTTTCAGTTAAATATAATTAATAGTAATATAATATACCTATACACTTAACAAAATTGTTAAAAACAACGTATGATAAACTTCCAATCACATAAAGAAAGTACGGCAAGTCAAATCAATGGTTATGTTCATTTCTGGCAGCCAATATTTCGTTACCGTAACTCTTCACAAATGCACTGCACCCCTTACTGTTGTGCGTGGAACAGCGCCACCTCACTAAATCGCCTCTCACAGTTTTCGATATGAACCTCCGACCGTTGTAGACCAGCATCGGTCTGCCCTGCCGTGACTTGGTGAAATAAACTGAAATGGAACTTATGCTGTTAAATTTAATGCTGCTTTTCGAATGTAACGAATAATTGCTTCATAATAACGCTTAAAAACTATCTAGATTTATATAATTATCAATACGAAAATGAGACGAACTTCAATGATTAACTACCACAGTCATATTAAGTAAATAAAACAAATATTTAATACTGAAACTATACTTAGTTTGACGTTTCTGTTTTATACTTTATTCGCTATATATTTATTTATATAAAATCTGTAGTATGTTCATTGGCCATATACACTACATTGTGGTCTATAGTATGCACCAGAGCTTTACATCGATAGCGTTCGTGAGAGGCGCATCTCCATCTGATTTTATTCACAGACTGATCTTCTCTGTTAACTCTGAACCAAAAACCATTGAAGAACATCTTCTTCTTCCCAGATGTGTTCACAAAAAACTCCGGCGCCTCGACGTCTAAAACAAAATCTACTGTCACTTGAACAAGTTGGAAATGATCTATATACATAAAATCGAAAGATCACTCACTCACTTATCACGAAATCTCAAAAACGGCTAAACGCATAACGATGAAATTTGGTAGAAAGTTAGTTTGTGGTTAGTAACCGCGCACCAAGAACGGATTTTCCAATAGGACTGCGTATACGGCATTGAGGGCTGTCGACAGTTCGTATGAAAGTCCTTCATTTTTTGTATTACAAACTTAACATTTGATAGAGGTAGTTAATAGTTAGATAATATAATAAGATAGATAAGACAATAAGACGTTAAATTAAGAAATGTTTATCGACTTTAAATATTTATTTGCACTTTTTCATTAAATCTACGACTAGAAAACTCTTACATAATTTTACAGCATCAACATTGCAGCTACTTGCCATGTATCACGATATAACAAACATGCCAACTATGCAAAGCCATTATAATCTTCCACTCAACTATATACTATACTAAACAATTTTGCCATATGGTATTTTCTTGTATTTGATTTTATGCGAGTATTATACGTTTAGAAATAAAGGGCCTTTTAAACGGATTTCAAACGCGAATTATTCAATATATTATTAAACCCAACTATTATACCCGACATTATTTAATTTTTTTATGTTTTTAAAACGTCGGGTTAAATTATATAATGAATAAATCTCGTTTAAAATCCGTTTCAACGTCTTTAATTCCTAATTGGTGATATAATTACAATGTTGTCTATGATTTGACGAATACTAATACTTGGTTCAATACTGAGGATTACACTTATTTTATTAAGGGCAAAGATATATTCGTATAATTTGTGTTGCATTCTGTTGAAGTGAACATCTTGTAGAGTCAAATAGCAGGTTCTATCCGGTAGAGAAGAATACCTCTGGTGACTACCTAGTGCATCAAAAAAAAAGCAGACAAACATATTGCTTTGTACTCTTTTAAACGAAAGATCTTCACAGTAACTGCACCGCAATTTAGACTCTATTGCGAAGAAATTAAATTTCAATTTTCAATGATTATGCTTTTCCTGGGTGCTCACAATAGCACCATCCACGGTATAGTAAAAAGCCTTACACATCCGCTTCGTGCACCGCCATCGAATTTTATTTGTACCCTCCATTTGCTGGTAAAACTTCTGATTTTGGTATATCATATGGATTTTACCATTGTTTGCCTTCACAAATACTGCTGAAAGTTAAATGACTTTTTAGAAAAGAATTAGCAGATAAAAGCCTCTAACTCATACATAAATTTTAATGTTTATGTTCCTGATGTTTGGTGAAGGATCATTAAATGATTAAATAAATGTGAAATAATAGTCACTTCCTTTAATTTCTTTACAGTCAACAGTTCGACTGTGTAATTGTAACTTATAATTAAACAGATATCAGTGTCTGTAATCGTGAGAACTCCAACGTATAAGATACTAAAAGTCAGGATTAATTTTTAAAAACTCTCCTTACAAACAATTTTCTCATAACATTATCTTAGTGAGAGTCACATGATTAGTCAAGAGAAAAATTAATGTTGTCTTTTCTTCCTTATATTTTGTCATAGATTTAAATCTATAAGAAGATACAAGGTAATTACTTAGCAAATATTCATCTTATTACACCATTCACATGTGTATGTCACAAAATATTTTGGAAAAGTCTTCTTTGTCACAAGATACAATATCTGTGTTGTGCATCACATAACTCAGATCATTTGTACTTATACATTAAATAAATAACAATTTACCTAAGAGTAAAGTTAGTCAACTATCATAAAGTATTTTTAATTTAGAGATCATTATAAACCTTTAATAATTTCATACGATTTCCTCAGCGACGCAGCATCTTAATCTGTTTCGTATTTATCACATAAATCCTTTATCCTGTAAAGAAGAACATAAAACATTATTTTTTTTCAACAGTCGATAAATACTATAAAGATAAGATTGGATTTGTAATAAACTCAAACATTACTGAACTAAATTTGAAAATTACTTTACCGGTACAAAGTAATCCTTCCTAGGTGATACAGTCTATATATTAAACTTATTTTATTTCAATTTCACATGATAAAAAATATAATACAGCAGTTGTTTGAATATGTCCTCTCACTCGCACGTCAACTCAAATAAATTTATAGACGCCATATCCTAAGACGTAATACATTACCTGTTATGTGTGTGTTCATTTTTCGCTGTCACAACAAAGGAGCCAATGGTGTATAAAGTGGCGCGACACCACTTCTTGGTGCAGCACCAGCGGGTCCGACCAGCACTGTCACCACGCTTGTAGAATTTGAAACCCCCGACCCGCAGCTGTTCGTTCCCTTTCACACTAAGTAGATATTCCACTGGAAACAAAATAACACATCCTCTGTACTTACTTTTTTATACATTATATAGTGTTTAATCGACTTTTAGAAATTAAAAACTTTTTAACGGATTTTAAATGCGATTTATTCGTTATATTATTAACCCGACGTTTCGAACACTAACTTTACATCGAGCTTTTAATTTCTAAATATATAATACTCGCATAAAATCAACAACTAAATCAACACAAGAAAATGCTATATTTAATTGACTTTTTAATTTTATTTAGATAAGGAAAGTCACATATATGTATAAGATAAAATTTTCGTGTCACAGTTTTCGTTGCCATACTCCTCCGAAACGGCTAGGCCGATTTTTATGAAATTTTTTGTGCTTATTCCGTATCTATGAGAATCGGCCAACATCTATTTTTCATACCCCTAAATGATAAGAGTAAGGCAGAACAGCGTTTGCCGGGTGCAGCTAGTATATGTATAAGATTGTTGCCTTAATTTTATGTTAATTTGTTTTTTGACAGCAACAGCAAGAAAAATTATCTCCGATAAATTCAACTCTAATTATACCGGTTCATGCGATTGCTCAGGGATAGACAGACATACGGGAGTACCGAATCCAATAAAGCAATACAATGTTTTTCAACGGTCAATGCAAGCAGATTATAAGCATCAAGAGTAAATGTAATATTCATAATATAATAAAAAATCACTGTCTTCAAGATAGGTTGGGGTTTGAATGGAAACGCAATATATATTATTGAAAATTACTATAACTATGAACTAGATTTTCAGTAAATAAAAAGAAAACAACTGTAGAAAAAATAATTTATGCAAAACTGCAAACAAGCGGTCATTACAACTCTCGAATTTCAGAGAAACAATCCTTAGCAGCCTATGCAGATTCGTCATTATTTAAATAAAGACTAATTAATATGGATTGATCCTTATTTAAATCATAGCTCAGTAATAACGGATATACATATAAACAGATTAACAATGACGCATCGAATTCAATATTTAAATCTTTATAATTTCTGTTCTTAACACGCTTTTATTACCTGTATATTTGTGTGCATCATTTTTTTTTATTTTGACCCATTATGCAAAAACATAGTTTATGCAAAATT
The DNA here is from genome assembly GCF_012273895.1 of Zerene cesonia. Taxonomy (NCBI): domain Eukaryota; kingdom Metazoa; phylum Arthropoda; class Insecta; order Lepidoptera; family Pieridae; genus Zerene; species Zerene cesonia. The sequence goes on along the minus strand of NC_052104.1, from coordinate 7,407,362 downwards.
TAAGCTCTCATCAATAATCGGTGACAACGCAATAATTTTTTGAGTTGCCATTATTATGCTGTTAAGGATCATCAGGATTAAATAATTCCCTTACTCTGTATAAGATCAAGAGAGACTTAGTGTTGCTTATGTACATTCTAAGAAGTGAGACAATATGTCAATTCTATCAATTAAAGCGTATTTTTGAGTCTTTTCAAATTGTTTTTTTTAAGAAAACAAATTACATTTACATGGCCGGTATGTCGTATACTATGGCACTAAATACCAATAAAATAACTCACAATAAGGTAGCAAAACAATACAAATACAGTAAAATGAATATACAGTTCAACAAACATTTTCAGATCCTAATGGTTTACAAGACGGATCACATTTTCATATATAGTCCATCACGTATAAGATAATTGGGTGGCGGATGATCGTGGGACAGATCAGCTCTAATAATCTGCAGGGATTCGTTTTCCAGAGTGAACTTAGCCTTACAAAGCCCGCCCTTGGTGCAGCGCCAGGCACTGGTGGTCTTCGATCTGACCCCACAGTAGAATGTAAATTTGTTTATTATAGCTAGACGCGTCCCCGTCGATTTTTTGACCCATTGCACTGAAATTATAAGATACATTTTTTTGTTTATTTTTTAAGTAACGGCATTCGGGAATATCTGAGCCAACCATGCTCCCATTTCTATTCTCTCGGTATCATGCGCCTTAGGTACACCCTACGCCATTTTTTTGAGACAATAAACAATCATCTAAAGCTATGTGAAACATTATTTCGACAATTATAATATTGTGGAATGCGATTTTTGTCGAATTTTTTCACCTTTAGTTGATTAGCAGGATTTTAGCGGGGGGGCCTTGGGCATACGACACCGCAAAAATAGAATAAATTCGATTCGAGTCAGATCATGGGTCAGGCGTTATCACGGTAAGACAAATAACGCGGGTTTAAATCCTGCCTCATAAACGAAATTATTGTTTTCTTTGTATGTTTTTTTCATTATTCCTGCTTCAGCCGACAACATTCTCGTCTGCAACGACACACACATTTTATATAGATAAAAAAAAAATACGAACTTATTAAAAAAACGCATTTATTTCCAAATATAAACTCAACCATATTTTCATATTCGATGTTTTAAACGTCTAAGTAAATAACTGATTGTACATATAATCAATCTATGATAGCGAAACGTATCCATCCTTGTTCACTACATAGTCCTCACCGCAATAGCCTACACTTCAAAAAAATACCATCACGTATGATGTAATTTATCCTAGGATGGGTGTGCCTCACCGTGAGCGCTTCGACCACATTATCATCGTTAGTTATCAATCTTCCCGTACAGTAGCCGCTGGTGGAACATCGCCATTTGTGCTGGTGCGGCTTCACCCTGTAGTACGTGTAACCGTCGTAGATAGCTATTGTGTTCCCTTGCAAGTTCTGCACTATTATGGCTGGAAAACAGATGAAGTTATGTAGAATTTAAAACATTATACATGTATAGAAGTATGTGTCACAGGTATCTCACATATATTATCTATACTTACTTATATATAAACCAGAAGTTTCTACGCCAATTTGGATGAAATTTTATATAGAGATAGTTTAGGACCCGAAAAAGGGCTCCAGATACTTTTATCCCGGAAATCGCTCGAGAACGGGAAGTATGTTGAAAAAAACCCCCGGACCATGTAACTTTTCCTTTGGGCGTAAAGCCGCAAGCAAAACTAGTATTACATACATATTAAATAGATTAGTTTCCACCTCGGCAATTGAATCAAGATAGGCACCATCTTTTAAAAAGTAAATAATGTATTAAAAAAAATTGAAAAAAAATACAAAATAATTTTTCATAATGTTACTGAATATAACCAGCACAAGTTAAATAAATTCCCAACTATCTATCGCTACTACCTACCCTACTCATTGTATAGGTATTAAAAAAGTGTAATATGCATAGAAAGAAGTATTTTAACATGAATACTTTTTTAATTAAAACAATACTACATGTGTGTTAACAATTTCAATAATGAACAATCTTTTGGTCCTTCAAATTGTAACCAGCTGTGAAGTGTCCTTAAAAAAAGTAAATAAATGTACGGAAATAAATAAAAGAAACATCATTCATGCTTATTTACTAAAAATACTGTACAGGCCGAAAAACACTTATTAACATATGAAAATTTTTTACCTTGAATGTCGGCAGGCTTACTGTTTAAACATTAAAGCACACACATTACATACAAACGTACAAATAAAAGCCCATTTGCATAATGTTTTTTTAATTAACAAATACTCGCAAAAACACAAGCGTATCTATAATCTTAAGGCTTGAGACCTCCGTACCTACATAACTTTTTACTAGATATTTTAGTTTAGGACTTAACACTAAGATATACTTATTAACTCACTACTAATTGTACTGTAAATTATTTTATATATAAATATAACAAAACTGTTTACTAATCTCTCGGACTAAGCCGAATCATGATGGTGGACCTATAATGGAAATTTATTTACAAATGAGTTCGTTTCATGACCACGTTATAACCTCAAAAATATCCCATTCCGTATCATATACTTAGGCGCCTTGTGCACATGTTCCAGGTTTTTCTTGCCGACATAACGGCCATTACTCACAAATGTGAACCTGGCCCTACAGCTACCGGTGTTGGTGCAACGCCAGAACGTTTTACCGGAACTTCTCCCGTCTTGGTAAAATGTATATCCATTGAGAACAGCCAATTGCTTTCCGTTGCTTTTCATTACGAATTCCACTGAAAAAAATACATGGATAAATAAATACAAAGAATTTTCCTTTGCTGAAATCTTTAAAATAAAATAAAAACTAATGGTCATTTATTTCGCAGTATAATTGGGTAAACGAAACATATTTTTATTAATATCAATTTTTTAAATACTCACATCAAAATTGTTTGAATATTTTACTAATATATTTAACAAGAATTATGTATATATTTAGTAAACGTACACACAATCTTCTAAGCTACAATCATACTACAATCCTGGTCCAATAACACATTACAAATAAACAATACCGCTCTGTAACACATATCTCGGTGGGGGTGTTTATGTAGTCCTGTGACACCCACCACACCTCCCTTGTTAGTGGTGAACAGAGCTTTACTGGAAGGATTAAGGACACACCTCCAATATATACCCATTTTCTTGCCTCTGTGAATGCGAATGCAGTTTTTTTTTTATAAAAGAAAGCGGACAAACGAACAAGTGGTGCGCCCATTATCGAACGATCACCTCTGCCCATAAGCCCTCACAAGAGTCCCTGTGAAGGTGTTGCCGGCCTTTTAAGGAAGAGGTAGATATTTTTACCGGTGGTTTTTATTGGTGACCGAAATTTAAATACCTCTGCTGATATCTATAGTTTTAATGCTAATGTTATTCAAAGATATATTGTTCGAAATAACACCTTATCACATGTGTTAAAAAAAATATTTTTACCGCCGATAAAACTGAAATCTACCCTTTCTTCTCACCCTTAGAGTAGGTTCCAAACATGCTTAGGAACAAATGCCGAAATATATCCTATCTAATAATAATTAAAATCGAGTTTTTCTTTTAATTTTTATGGTTTCACTAAAGCTTCTTAGAAGCCTTAGCGTAGGTACCTTTGTACTGTAATTTATTTTAACATTATTAGGGCTGAATGCAAGCTCTTATTAAAATGGCGGTTTCTCTTCAAATATCGTTAAAATACAATTAAATCAATAATTTAAAATGTTATGTGTGAATATATTCGTCAAATTAAAAGTATCATCATAAATATAAACAAAATAGATTAATATAATCGATTTATTATTCTAACACTAATGTAATATGAATCTAAGAAATATAAATCTTATTTATTTTTACATTAACTTATCGTACCTACTTACAAATCTAAATAACACACAATTCTAAAATATAAAAATCTTATTAATAATTTGTTTGATAGGTGTATTGTTACAAGAATTTGAATAATAGAAACGTTATTTGAATACCCTACAATATATCCATACGACTTTTTTTCATTTTGTACAAATTGTAAAATTTAAAATATTCGTCTTTATTAAATATTTAATAGGTAATTTTCTCCGTAAATTTAACATCTCGCTTTAATTACAAACATCAAAAAGGGGCAACACACAACACGTATCAAATATCCGTTGTCATTTATTTTTGTTCTGTATGTATGTATACAGAAATGCTCAAAAAATTAAAATGTACAATTGTTTTACATTTTCTACTGATAATTGGTCTTTTTTATTTACAAACAATATTATTACAAAAAAAATGCAACGGAATTTCATAAAACAAATACCATAGAATTAATAACACGTTAAGCAAACGCAAATTTATTGATTTTAAATTGGCTATTTACATTAAATAATAATATATCTTCTATTTTAAGAAGAAAATAAAAGTACACGTAAAGCTAGAGTAAATAAAATTCAAATGATTTGCTTACCGGCTTTAAGTGACGACATGCTATATAAACCGCACCTAAATTTAATCAAGTATGTAGGTGGTCTACTATTGTATTAGCTTTTTTGTTTTTGATTTTATAGAAGTCAAAACATATCTCAAATGCAGGTACATAGATGACGTATTCTGTGACAACAAAGGAAACCAAACATTAGGTGTTTTATTACCCCAGTAGAATAGTTTAGCTAACCCAAAAACACATCATCACTGCGAAATTATACTCAAGCTGTGTAATCTTTCCCATTATCTGTACACAATACTAACAGCTATATCCATATCAACTGTTGTATTATCCGCAATCATATTTTATGACACACTCCTTCATGAATGATAAAATTAGGCGGTATGTGCTCATGGACAAATTTCGAGCGAATCACTTCCAAGTTTTTCGTAGTGAGTAGGCGGGCCTTGCAGAGTTTACCTCGGGTGCATCTCCACGCTATGGTCGAAGCACCGTCTGACGAGCAGTAATACGTGAACCCTTCGTGCAACGCCAATCTTTTTCCAGCTTTATTCAGGACGAGTCGAACTGAAAGTGAAGTACATTTTAGTAAATGTTACTTAATATTTTTTGGCAACTGGCTGGCGGTTACCCTGATGATCAGCTATCATCACCGCCCATGAACAATTGCAGAGGTAGGAACTCTGCAAATGTGATACACGCTTATATTATAAGGGATAAAGAAATAACTAACCACAGAAATAAAGGTATGGACGTAGCGTAAGAAGGATAAGGAAAAGGATAGGGCCTCCGATTGGAAAAATATAGTTTTGGCTAGTTTAAATGAAACAACAAACTAACTTACTGACTTAGTTTTAAATTTCGTTTATTGTTTATTTCTTCGTTTATTTTTTGTTTAATACTACCCGTGTGTAATATTATGAGATCATTCATCTAAGTCTCATATTATTGTGCAAGAATCACTTATTTACAGACGCTTAGAGTTTTTAGTACATCGTATGATACAGCAATAAACTATTTACATTTTATTAAGGCTAATTTACATTTCGACTTTGGTATTAATCAGGATTGTGCTACATTTAAACGTGAATAAAAAGCTTTACGTAGTCTTAAGGAATTACTTTTGTAACAATAAAACATAAATAAAATTCTAGAATATACTATTCATAAAGGAATTTATGTAAATTCAAACAATTGTAGGCACGCATTCTGAATGCCCATTTATTAATTAATTAAAAGGACAACAGAATACGGATGTCAAGTATAGGTTTAAACACATACTCGTATACTTGTAATTTACCGGAATTCTTATATGCATGCACTTATGCTTAAGTACACTTAAATAGCTCGTAATCAAAGGAAGCATTCCGGTGTACCTAATACCATAGAGCAATTATGCTTATTATAAAACGTTTCACTTCAAATTTTTGGAAAACGTAAGTACATAAAAAGTTAGTATCTAAATCAACAATTTCCCTACAAAGATTCATTCATTAACAAATATTATTTAATCTCCGTTCAAACATATCTTACACCTACACCTTGAAGCACATCCCGTTCTTAATAACCATTCTGGGTGGATAATGGTCATGTACGTAGCATGAACTTTTAATTTTCAATTCGTAATCGGTTGTGAACCGAGCCTTGCACGGTATACCGCGAGTACACCTCCATTGTATAGACACATTCCTTTTAGTCGGATAATACGTATAGCCGTTTATTATCGCCATATCCTTGCCGAATTTATTCTTCACTAACATTACTGAAAGTAATAGATATTATCAATTTCATTGATTACCGCCAGTTGTGTCACATCGACTAATAGTTGTGTCGATTGTATTATATTATCATAACAAAATAGCGTTGTACGTTAAAAAGTATTGAAAGTAAGAATTAAATTTATTTACTTCTTTATTAAAAAAACAAACGAATTAATAATGAATACGTACATCATTTTACATTTTAAAATAACTAAAGATACTTCAAATTAAAACACGATACAGGTATAAATTTATTTAGTAATAATTAACGCCACTTCCCCAGTACGATGAAAAAGCCTGTTATATAAGTTAAAAGAACATGAAACAAAAATCGACTTAGTATCATAGTATACAGAGAAAGCATATAATAAACGGTACTCTTTACTAGTTTTAACCACGCAGTTAAAAAATCACTATTGTCACAACTCAATAATAGTAAATAGTATAGAAATAATGGAAAGGCACATCCTTGTAAACAAGAAATGACAGTTTACAATCTCTTACAGCACAAGTTAAATATCCTATTTTTACAACTTATATAGTTGACAAATATATAATAATATATAATAACTTCAAACATTAATCATGGCAGACCCCAAGTGTCCCGAGCAGCTAGTAACATGATGTATGTAGCTCGGGCTCGTTCCTTCTGCGAGTCGACCGTTATCCCCCTCCCGATTGACCAGTCTAAACGACTTCGTTGAACGACTATATAGATTATTAGGCTGCGTTAGTGTCTTTATAATCACATAAAAAATATCAACCGTCATGAAAATCATCAAATTTTAAAATACACTCCATCACTGATCATAAACTTGGGGGCTGCGTGTGTGTGTACCGTATTACTGCGTATCATGAAACCATCTTTGGTAGTCGTGAAGCGAGCCTTGCACGGCAAACTTTTCTTGGTACATTGCCACGAAGTTATGTTCTTCCCTCGAGGATCAGCTACGAATGTGAACCCATTGAATATCGCTATTTGTTTGCCCTTGCCATTAAGCACATAGGTAACTGGAAAGATAAACAGATCTGTGAGTCTTAATATGAATCTAGTAATGAATATGTAAAGTTATATAAAGCATGATTTAAAAAGCCTACTTAATATTTCAAATGCGAAAGTAACTGTCTTTCTTTGTTTTCTTCACTCCCAAATCAAATCTTAATTCATTTATTTATTGTTTGAACTTATACATTAGATGTCTTTATTTCATAAATATTAAGTGATTCATGATTGAAAATTTATTGAACAGTGTTCGCCATGTAGACTGGCATGCAATCGATTCATTTTATATTAATAATAAAAAAGCAAATATAATAAATAATATCATATAATAATAATAAAGAAGAAAAGTATTTAACGACGCTAAATTAGAATCGAGGCTATACAAATATTTTGGTAGTAAATCACTCTTAAATGGACATATTGATTCTATTTATTTTATTACATTTATTCATAAGCACACACTACACTTCTTCAATACTCACAGTTTTCAAATGTCTATTTAAATAATGTACTCGTATTAATTACTTACAGATACAATAATAATTATTTAAATTGCTAATCGTTTAATATTATAGGATTATATTACATAGCAGATATTTTTTATTTCATATGTAACATGTATTAATTTTATTACAACTCAGATATGGAAGCTTTCGCCTAAACCTATATTAGAATTTTGTGGTCCATATTCGAGTAAAGTATACCTTGTTCAATAAAAGATTACGATTTTTATGATTTTATGATTTATAAATGTATGTAATTATTTAACAGTCTCTGGATATAAAGGTAAAAAGACAAATTTATATCATTACATAGTCTTGGAACTGCAATATATAAACACAAATTATATTTCCTCAATTCCATATAAGGAAAAACATTTACGATGTACAATCAAAAACACAATGCTATGAAATACTCGTATTTTATTTCTCCTTTTCAATAGACAACAACACAACATTTATTAAAAATACCATAACTAAATATAACATTTCTTATTCAAGTTCCCCTCGAGACCTTGATGTACATACCATTCTTAATGACATATACCGGCGGAGGGTGGGTGTGCACTAAGTAGCAATTAACTATTCTTCTAGTAGTCTTAGTAGTTTTGAATCTAGCCTTACAATGTTTCGAGTTAGTGCAGAGCCAATAGGTATTGTATTTGCTTCTATTATCAGCATAGAAGCTGTGTCCATTTAACAGCGCAAGCATTTTACCGGCAATGTTGGTGACATATTGGATTTGAACTGAAAATAATATTCTGCTGTTATAATAATATTTACGATAAATGTCTACTCGCTTGCAAACATTATTGTTCATTGACGTCGTGAAGTCATTCACAATCTACACAAGAAAAAATGCCAGTCGTTTCTTCGTGATGTATTTGTAAATGATCATGATACAATTAAATATTTTATATACACTTACACTATTTATACATAAACACAAAATACACGCGCCGTTTCCTTCACATTTTAATGTACACTCCGTTTCTGATGACATAGGAAGGCGGGTTGTGGGAGTGAGTGAATTGTCCCGTCACTAGATCACCGTAGGAGCTCATTATGAACCTGGCCTTGCAATGGCCCCACCTGGTGCACCTCCAGATACAGGTTTTGGTACCTTGGAAGCCACAGTAGTAAGTGTGCCCGTTGCAAATAGCCAATCGCTTACCGAGTCTATTGTAAACGTAGTACACTGGAAACGAATGGTGTTTGATTATTCCTGTGGGTGGATTATCATATAATGTTACTAATCTATTTACCTGCAATATTTGCTTTGTGTAACATCTTTAGTATTGGACGGCAGTAACTTATTTTATACAGATTTTATTATTTTCTACAAAACTCATTCTATAATGTAATTGGTCAAGCTATGATGATATAATTAACAATATTTTTCTTCGATTAACAAACTCCAAGCAACAACATCTTAACTATTCTTGCATGAAACAAAATTTCCGTCAGATCTATAACATTTTCAAATTACATATACCTTGTGGCTTAGTATACTACTGGATTAATTAGTTATTCATTGTCATTTGAAATACAGATATCACTTTCCGCAACTGTTCAAAACTAGTTCAAGTATCGAATATTATAAAACGTCACCTCACTTTGAAACGTGGCGCATTCGTATCGACTGTACTTTGGTTGTCAGACGTAGTTTATTCAATGGTCCACCCAACTACCCTCACTTTAAAAGTCACAATACTTATTAAAGTCTCTGTGGCTGGTTTAACCATCAACTGACGACAACAATGTGGCAGTACACAGAACCACACGATACCCTAATGGTTATGATCTTGTCCCATTTTAACAATCTCCTCGCCGACCGTAATTACAGACGCACGACACTTCCTCTTATTACAACGCCATCTTGTTTTTAAAGAATTAGTGTAATCAACGCAATATGTATAGTTTCCCAAAACTAAAACGCGGTTGCTTCGACCCGTTGTCGTGAAAAGCGGTGCTGGAAAAAGAATACTATATAATAACACTTTTATCATACGAAACACTAATTTTAAGGTTTAAGGAGACCAGAGTAAAGTGACCTAGCAACTAAAGGTCACACTTATTATGTATATAGTTATGCACATATATACTAAAACTGTAGATGAGACCGATGCTGTAATTTGAAAAAAAAACATTGGGGTCTTCATAGAAGTAGCATAAGTTAAAAAAAATAATTTTGAAATGTTTGTCTGTCTATTGACCGGCTTTCGCGCAAAGCCTACTTGAGGGGTATTGATGAAACTTATTTTATAATGCATCTTTTAGACTTCGACAACATAGGGGCCATAATTTATTTTTAAAATGACATTATTTCAATTGGAATCTACGCACGCGTAAACGAAGTGAGCACAGCTAATAAACGATAACACAAATACTATGTATGCACTACAATAAAAAATACATATAAACGTGTATGATTCAGACGTTTATATTTATTTCTAGACGTAAGTTTTTGAAATTAAAAAATTAATGTTAACACAAATAAAGAACTACAAAAATTTGTGTAAACAAAAACTTTATTAACTTAATTTGTTTTCAAACAATAAATCATATTAACATTCCTTATAGCTGCAACGCATTAATCACACTAATATTATAAATGTGTGTGTGTTTGAATGTTCGTCCGTCAATCACACTGAAACCACTGCACGGATATTAATAAAATTTGGTATACAGACAGGGTAGGAGCTGGCTTGGGTAATAGGATACTTTTTATCCCGATTAAATGCTCTCTTGAGAATAAAAAGGAATCTTGATATCCGGGCGGAGTCGGGAGTCGGGGTCGTCTAGCAACCAATATTTTTGATCATTATTTTTTTTAATATTCACAATTCTTTATAAAAACGAGTACCAACGAGTATGTATTTGATACATATGAGTAAAATGTTTCGGCAAGATGTAACAGAAAAGACCGAATCTGGAGGAAGTTTACTGAAGCTCTATACTTCTCAAGGAAATCGAACGATTATCATTATCATCATCATTATATAATATGTACGTTCTTGCAACTAGTCAGCACCCGATTAACAACATGTTGTTCTATTTTTGAAGATATGTTTCTAATAACTTTGGACATTTAATACAGGTATCGCTAAATAGGATGTCTTCATACAACTTAAAACTTAATGCTCATCTTACTTTGTGCAGTGAAGAAGGGACTGTTCAGATAAAAAAATGTATTTTCGAACAATTGTCCCTTTTTATTAAACTTTTAAAAATTTTCTATGGACCCAATTATATCGTCATTTTACGTCTGACCCACATTATTCATTACCGAACAGATCCAATACTCGACCTGAGAAATATATATCTTCCGTCAGACAACCGGTGAATGTTGGGTGGTGGGTGCGTGTGGTTACCGATATCCATGGACACGTAGTTTTCAAAAGTGGTGACGACCGTTGCCCGGCAACCGTTATGGTACTGAGAGCAGTACCACCGCCACATTTTGTTCTTCGCGGTCTGTTTTCGGTTGTACGTATACAGGTTGTATAGGAAATGTACTCCTCTACTGGTGTGGATTATTTCTCCTGAAAGTATATGTCGGTTAATGAAACATGTATGATATAAACCTTGAGTTATCTGTGTTAAGACGTTTGCAATTGAAAAATATCATTCAGCAATTACACTTTCATGAGGTGTACTCAGTTGCTCCTAGGTAAGGAGACAGAGAATACAGTTTTGGGTTCCGTTTGGCCAGTAATGTGCTCATAGATTATCTATAGAAATAAAGGCGATAGGATAACCAAAATATACTAACCATTCAATAAAATTATTGAATCACACATAGATAACAACATTCAAATTGTGATTCCTATATATTATTTTATTTATTTCCTAATTAAAAAACTACTTTTAAAGGAAAAACAAGTACTTTTAAAATGTGTTTATTAAAACGATAAAATGATTTACAACAAGCCCTGTGTATGTACACAAATAAAATAATAAATAAAGATATTTACTTCAAATACATTAATTCTATAAAAAAAACTTACTGTTCACCAACGATTTTGCTCGTGTAGTCAAAAAAAAAGTCCCATAGAAGTAAGATGTTTCACTGCATTAAAAAGAGACTTATGTCGCTCTCTAGCCTCTAAGTCTCCAAAAACAAAAATCATATCACAAAATCGGTCCGTTGTGACGCGAAAGAAAGGCAAATAAACAGGCTTTCGAATTCGTAATATTGAGAAGAATTGATACAAATATAAAAATATCGAATCTTGAGATTTACTCATGTTAATTTTGAATACAGTTATTCTCTCGACTGCACAAATCCACTCAAAATTAATAAAATCATCGGAAACATTTCGTAAAATTCAAAAATTTTCAATGACAATCATATCGCATACATGCCAAGAATTTTCAACAAATATATTTTTATAAATCCGATAATTGCATCAAGTGTAAATACATTACAACGTACATTATAAACGTCGTAATTTTTTAAAACCCTAATTTGTATGCTCAAAAAATGTTTATCCGACTCAAATATTCAATAAAAGGCTCCTTTGGTAACATCAATAGAATAGAATATTACAACCAATATCATCTAAAAATACAAACAACTCTTAAAAACGTGGAATGTTACTCACTACTAAACTAGATATAAAAATATGTATTCTCCATAGAAAAACGTTTTACTAATCCTTGTTCTTAATAGCACTATAAGGCAGTTAAAACTTTTCAATCACTTACAATAATTTTGGACACTATAACAAAGTATTTGATGAAACTACGTCTCCCTAAAGGATCTAAAATTTGTCTGCTTAAACATTGATTCAACGAAACAACAATTGCTCCTGACTTTGCTCGTGTCATTGTACATCCATAAATTAACGAGCTCAAGCGAGACATTCTCGTACAAATAACGTCTAATCTAATCGAATACTGTACATTCAAATACCCATCTTTTTCACTTTAGCATAATTATTTAACAAAACATTTATAAATAACATCAAAGTAACAAAAAAGTGTTTTATGCGTCCCCTTTTTCACAAACTACCCTAATATAAATACAAATGTTATATGATAAAGTAAAGTTAATGATTTGATTTGTTTCCAGTTAAGCTCAATTGTAAAAGAGAAGTAATTCATATAAAATATAAATGTGATGTCTATTCTGTCTGTTTTTTTTAAATACGCCTTACCCAAACACCAGACAAATAGAAAAACATTACTCTACAGTCTCCAGGTTGTTCGAAAAACGGGCCACAACAAACCCCGCCACACGTCAGTTATGCGAATGAAGTCCATTAGTAGACACGACAACCCCATCAATGGTGACGGCAGATGCCTTACACTTCAGCTTGTGTTTCTTGGAGCACGTCCACCGGATCCTGTTGCCCATGAGCGAGCGTGAGTGCCTGAAGAACTTGTGCCCTCCGATGTAAATGTTTGTGGATTCGCGGCAGAAGCGCGCGCGCAGTATCGAGTGCATCAGCTCTGAAAAGTTAGTTTTATTAAGCGTTGTTGTATTTTATAAAAGCTTAATTTAATGTTAAAGAAACTAAGTATTGTATATGATTCATAGTCAGGTAGATATAAAAGACCTCCAAATTATGTCAGTATATTAAACATACAAATTATAATTAGAAAAACTTGGAAAACAAACAAAATAATAAAAAAGAAGAACAGGGTAATTGTGTTTATTGGGAATTCAGTTGGAAAAGATGAATTATTAAAGACACTGTATACGGTAACCATTTTATTGACATCCCCAAAAAATAACAATCTACAAAAGCAAAATTATAACAATGAATATAGTATATCTATACTAGAATTCTGACTTCAGAAACACACATGAAATGCTTTGACATTATGTTATAATTTTAGCATTATAAGATGTCTAAATTTAGTTTAATCAACGAAAGCAAAACATCATTAATAAGTATAAAATATATTTAGGTACATAGAGTATAAATTCACAAGTTTCGTGCATAAATTATGATTTTAATAAATAATATACTCTCTCTTAACATTTATTTACATATCGAGATCATAATTTATAGGATCTATTTAAGTAGGTACTCTAACAAAGATATACCTAGATTTAAAAATATTATTGTATTGTTTTAGCTTGACTTAAAACTATCACATACCTACACCAATTAAAAAACTTGAGATGATATACAATTAAAGAAAGTAATTCTTTGTTTATTTCGTCAAAGTTTGAGTAAGTTGGTAGGTAGGTACTCGTGTATAGTTTCCTTTTCAAATTGTCTAAAATTATTCATTACCTATAAAGCTAATATCTCATTACAGTGTTCACATGCAGTTGTCGGTTATAAAAATTCAAAGCATTATAAAACACACACTTCAAACTGAAATCGAGACAATCACAGCATCAATACTGTTTAGTGTTATTTCACGAATATAATACTTTTCTCAAAACAAATTAGACGATTTATCTTATAATTACATTCATTGTTTTAATAAAAGTTATATAATTCTTCGCGCCAATAGATTAAATACTCATAGAGTTACCGAGCCGGTTGCAAATGTAAAAAAATACGGTTAAATTGAGTACCTCTTCCGTACGCAATTTATTATCAGCACAAAAGTTATAAAGAACGATTTGACTGTTTATTATTATTATTTAACTACGTGTGATGTTACAAAAGCCTGAGTCGAATAAACTCAAAGAACTAAGTAACAGCACTTTAAATTCACCAGAAGAAAGCTACCGCACAAGAGACAACATATATTTCCCGAGTCAACCCACGCATAGCGAATACCTTATAAATACTGTTATACAGTGAAACCTGGTTAAGTGAGACATCAAGGGACCTGCAATGTCGTTTCACTTATAGAGGTATTCCACTTACCCAGTGTCTCAGATATACAGGTATAAATAAATATCTGTCTCATTTACAGAGGGTTCCATTAATAGAGGTCTCTTCGCGTGTCTTCCCACTTTCATAAACGGATATTAACTTCAGTTTTTCACGTAATGATAACGATTGTAGCTTTCGTTTTGACATTTTTCAAATAAACATTTGTATGATAGTAAAGCGAAACTAAAACTGAAGGTAATTGAAGGTCAAAATTTGTACTTACGTACTTGGAATTGCGTGTGGAATTTGTGGGTAGAATAAGAATGAGTAAACAAACAATGTTATCTCAGTTGCAGAGGTTTATGCATATAAAATTTACTCGCTGTCTCAATTATAGAGGTAACTATGATGATAAATCGAAAGAACAAATCCCAGATATATAGAGGTTTACCTCGTCCCACTAACAGAGGTAATTCAGTGCCAAAGTGTTGGGACCTCAGCATGAGTTCCAGGTACGGAGGTTTCTCACTTATCCAGGTCCCACTTAACCAAGTTTTACTGTAATATCAACTAGTGGGTATGTATCGTCCGAGTCCTTATAATAATATTATCAATAGTTAATACAAAGGCTGCACATCCAATATTCTTCTTAACGCACCGCCACCTCACTTTAGCGCCTTCGTTTTGATGAACTGTGAAGCGATAGCCGTCCATGTCTAAACATCGCTTACCAGACGCCGTGTAGCCGAAGTAAGCTATAATAATAACGTTCTTATTAGTAAAATATATAGTTATTTAATATTATTGTAAGTCTGCAAAAATGTTAATTCTTTGAAATAACGAGTTAAGTCATTTTCAATATCTATGATATTTCTATGTGAACAAATATAATGAAAACATTAATTTTATTCGTGAATTATACTGCAAGTTTTAAATCTAAATGTATTTCTCTTATTTGTCCTTAATGATAATACGGTTTAGTTTTGGCTATTTACCGATAAAATTGAAATAAAGAAACTGAGGTACAACAAGACCAAATATTAAATAAAGAACAACATTTAGAAAATATGTTTTATTATGAACCATTTATAATCATTTTAACATACTTGAATTATACAAAGATGAATAACAATGATTATTAATTTCGATCCAAAAAAAATTGACAACATTTTTCCTTTCTTTTTTTTAATTAAAACCCAATTAGTAAAATAAATTGATAATAATAAACGTAAATAAAAGAAATATAACTAATTTTACATAACATGATAATTTCATAAAACTAAAATAAACCCGTTAATTCGACTGCAATTCAAGTTTATATCTCATACAAATATTAACTGCAGAACAAATCTCATTTATAACTAATTCAAATTGTCATTAAAAACTGGTATTTGTATTATTTATCAATAAACATTCATTATAAAAATATATATCTAAGTGGTCGATAACGAATTCGAAGTCAACGAAGACACTATGCCATCGAATATTACGCAATATAAAACTTAAACGTAGGTATAACTTTATTCCGATTAACGGTTAATTTAAATCTACAATAGACGAAGGCCTCTTTGGTATAATTGAACAAAATGTTTAATTCACTAATATCGTATTAAATATTATATAAACTTAATATAAACAGAAACAATTGGGGTTGACGATTCGTCACAATGATTTCATGAGTTTATCATCCTGATTAGGATCGCCAAGGTTAAATAATTAGCCTTTTTAAAATATATTAATTATTAAGTTACAGAATGCTACGACACACAAATACTGTGTCTACATATTTAAGAGACGCGTTATCCATAAATTAACACAACTACTGTCTATGACAATCAGTTACAATAAATTTCCGTGTGTCGACTAGATCTTGTATTCGACATGATTCTTTCAATTATTTATTTCCATTTTGAAAAAAAAAGTAACAGATTTTACATTAAATTATTTCTACTATATTCCAAATTAACACATATATAATTTTAGGACACAGAGAAAGCAACAATAACAAAGGCGTGTCATAATATATAAAATAACAATGAAAACCACAATACTTTTTTAATGACATCTTCATCTATCGAGAAATCCTTTTATCTTAAAACCCCAAAAAAAAACAAAATTCGTAACAATAAATTGAACCCAATTATATACTATACACTAAGAATATCAATGATACAACCATCGATAATTGCCCATGGTCTACCAATGGTCATGATCGTCCCTATATTCAATGACCTCACATCCCATAGTGCTAGCGGTGGCGCGGCACCCTCTGGACTTCTTGACGCAAACCCACCGGCCTAGTGGCCCCTTCCGATCCGTCCTGTAGTTAAAACGGTGTCCATCAAACAACATTATTGGGTTGCCATGCGTTGAACGTATAAAATGAGCTCGATTTATACCTGCAACAATAAAAAATTCAGGTAAACACATTACGTAGTGCACTAGCTTAACAAGAAATATAAAAAGAGTATAGATTAGAGATCAAGGATACAGATAGCTTAGAGAGAGATTATAAAACAAAACCATAAAACACAGAATAGCTTTAAGTGTACACTTTATACAATATTGAAACATCAATAACAAGCGACTGTTTAATAATTTTTGAAATCTACGGAATAATATTGTACAAAAAGAAAATATAAAGCTATTGTGAATTTTATAGCTTTATTACCCCACGCACCGATGGAAACAAAAATTTAAGGTGAAATAAAGGCATAGGTACAAATACAGGATAAAAAGGGGATGATTATAACACCATAATAAAATGTGGGAAAAGATTAAAAAATGTATTTCTAACACAATCTTTATAAGTAGGTGTTATGTATGAAAACAATTGAAATATACAAAATTCCCAAATAATACATTTTATTATTTATAGTAAATTAAATCAAATTCATAAACAAGTATAACGTCTACAAAGGCACTTATATAAATTTAAGAAAAACGTTACATACAAAATGAATAATAGATTGATAGATAATAATACGTATTTGCAAAAACATTACCAAACTTTTAATCGATTTCAAACTCATATAATATATATTTTTTTTAATAAATGATTTCATATATAAACAAACCCCACATCAACATCTTACATCATGTAAATAATTGATTAATTTCAAAGATTTAAAGTTTATAGTAGTAAAACTTTATTGAAACCAAATGCTTTATAACAGTTATGCTTAAGCCATTATTTTAACATCAATTCAATTGTCAAGTGATAGACTGTAAAACTGGTTTTAGAATCATGCTGACCGCACGCTGACCGCAACGTACGTCTATCCACCCCAAACAATGCTACCTACGCATTATTCCAAAACGCTACATAGAGGTTCGTACGTATTGGCTGTTTGCGTGTCGTCAGCGTGAAGAAATGCTAAAACCAGCATAAAACTTTAAGTGAGTTTTGAGCGTATTATTTCCAATCATTATTTTATTTATTTCTACTTATTTGCTTCAAATTTTCAACTACAAAGATCAGGCAAGGAACGGCAATAATTATAATAGATAACACAATGTAGTACGCAAAGCAAATTAGGACTAAAATTAAATCTAGAAGTCCAAGAGAATTATTTCTGAATAATCAACATAATGCTATGTTGCCGATTCAAACTCCATTTTCGAGTATGCTAGCGGTCCGCCTCGGCTTAAGCCGGAGTCCATATATAGCCTATAGCCAAGAATCCCGTACATATGCAAGGTGACAGGATTTTAGAAATCGGTCCAATAATTTCAGATTTGCGTGCTCGAACAATTTTTTTTAGCTTTTTTACAAACAAAACAGCTATTAATTTAAAAATACATATCATATTCATCGAATGTCCTCGACTTAAAAATTGTAAACAAATGATTGGCCGTTATTTTTTGGTAACGGACGCATCAGTTCCAAGTATGAAACTGTCATACAACTCATGATAAGCAGCTTCAAAAGGTTATTAATGATTATGATTGAAATTCACTTTTACAATAACATTCCCGTATAGACTCATACTGGCTGAACAGCTGGTCGTCGAGCGCTTGATGCAATGCCACCAGCTCTTCAGGCCATACCCCGAGGTTTTCTTAAACCGCTGCGTCCCGACCATCACAATGGGGTTCCCTCTTTGTGAGAGGCCGAATTTTACTAGAAACAAAATTGTACATTAATATACTCCCACTCCATTATAAAATTCTGTACTTACTATTCTTATGAAAATAAATGGTAAAAGCATGATATCATTTAAAATGAAAGCACTTTTTATAATTGAACCTCCGTATTTATATTTTTGTATTGCTATTTTGCACAGATTATAAACTTTACAATAAATATTTACTTGTTTAATTTAACTATTACAAACGGATCAGTGTCTTAAAATTGTTTTATCATTACTTCGTTTTATACATTTCAAAGATGAATAAAAATTAATAAAATAATAGACATATTTATACGAGATGAGTAACAAATCCAGCGTCATTGTATTGAATTGTGACCCATCACAATCAAATACTCTAGTAAACATCGTAAAAAAGCGTGTACTATATATAACGTGTATAGAAAGCAGACTGTTAAACTCACTAACAATATGTCTTTGTTAATAAATCTAAAAACACAATGATCAGCAAGACAATATCCAATAAACACCAACCTCAAACCCAGCGCGATGTCATTCAAACCACACATCAACAATAGATACTCATTTACACCGAAATCATCATCACGTGGGTGTGTGGGAAATGCTGGCCAGGGCAACTGCCCTCTGAAGCAGTTAGCTTGCGCCGCCCGTCAATACGAACGGGTATGTACTGAAACTAATGGTTATGAACACTTTTTTGTTTGATGATCATATCATCAACGGTGGTGATAGTAGCGCGGCAGCCGGTGCTGGTCCGACAGCACGTCCACAAGCCGCGAAGGCCGTGACTCCTATTGTTCCTATTGAACCTATAATCGCCTATTTGTATCACTGGCTTCCCGTAGCGGGAGATCGTGAAACGGGGAACTGAAAAAAAAATAACATGCGCTACAAATTGTGAACCTTCTTTCGTTGGGTGAACGTGTTTGGGAAATTGAGATATGAATGAAAAGCTCACAAACTTCAATGAAAAGATAATAAAACGATGAATCACTCATTCTGTAAATATATTTTTGTATATACAGGAAACTATCGCAAATT
Source organism: Zerene cesonia (assembly GCF_012273895.1). Lineage (NCBI taxonomy): Eukaryota > Metazoa > Arthropoda > Insecta > Lepidoptera > Pieridae > Zerene > Zerene cesonia. The sequence continues at coordinate 7,387,693 of NC_052104.1, read as the reverse complement.
TTACGACTAGGATTTTGAGTATCTTAACGGTGATAAATCAAAATTATACAAAGCTATTACTTAATTTATAACCAAATAATAATTCATTTTTATAACAAAGGTCACCGATGTCCCTGAAGTGGAGATTCTACTAGCAGAAACTCCAGATTCTATTAAAAAGGAATAAAATTGAGTAATTTCCTAACGAACACAACAGTATTCACGCTAATCGGTTTAAAAACCACTAATCGAATAACTAAAAAGAAAAGAAAACAGCGAATTGAGAAGCTCCATCATTTTTGGGAACTTCGATTAAGAAACGAAACATAAACTGCAAAGTGCAATTATCTTACTAAACTCAATTATCCTAAATCATTTTCAACATTATGCCACACGAATGTGCATATTTATTTATGTAAAAAGCAAATTGACAAATGTTAAAGTAATCCTTACGTTGTCGTAACGTATAAACCTTATTTATAACTTCAATGGTTGTGAACTAATTTTGTCCTAATAATAATATCTCCAACAGTGGATATGGTTGCACGACATCCCGCGGCCAACCGAGTACACCTCCACAAAGCTCTAGGACCGTGACTTTTAGAATTTTTGTTATATCTATAATTTCCGAACATCATCACGGGCTTCCCGAAACGCGAGAATGTGTAATAGGGCACTGAAATATAAATAAAAAATGTACAACATTTTCATAAAGTGCAATGATGATTATATTCTTATATATATTTGGAAATACTAAGGCTTAATAATCGTAGTGTGCCATAAAAATAAACAGCAACAATTTTAATAAGAATATATTATATCTTCTTTAAATTTAGGTATTCCTATGAAACTTATTGTAAGGCAATACTTGCATTAACACTCTTTAACATAACATACAGCTATTATTAACGTTTTACAATGTAAGAAATGTACGTTTTTTAGCATAAGAATAAGTAATTAACCTGTAGCTTACTATTACAAGTATTATATATTTTACGCATATATTTTAACCCCTGGTGACTTCAAATGTGAACGATAAATTTCATAAATATATAACTTATTTAAAGTTATATATTGCACTGAATAATACACGCTACAGTTTGTAAAAATAGACACTAATCGTAGTTCTCATTAGCGTTATATTCACTATTCACATGGCTCATTATTTTCATAATATCGACCTATTAAATGTTTTAAATATATAACCCCATAAGTACTGGACCGCAGATGGACTGAATTATTTGGAAAAACCTTTAAACCTTCAACCTTTATAATAAACCACCGTCATTAATTAATTTTTGAACATGTACTATTTACTCTTACAAGTTACAAAAAAATTAACGGATTTTAAACGATTTTTCATTAAGGAGGCGCAGGCCCGTATCCTTTTCCTTATTGTTCTCAGCCCTTTCCTTTATTCTCCTCATCGATCCATTGAACGTGGGTCCATACGTTTAAAGTCAGCTATCCACTTGTAGAAGCGTGAAATCTTTGCAAAATGGCCTTACGCAGAAGCAAATGTTTATGGGCGCTAGTACTCTTTACCATCCAGCGACCTTTCAACTCATTACATTTTTTACTCCGACGAACACTCTACAACGAGCGCGGTCACGGATCAAAACCTACGTTAATACAAGATACGTGTTCCCATTGACATTGGCATACAAACAAACAAATTACCCGTTTCATTTAATGAAAATCAACTTAAACACTTATCTCAAAACATAATTTACACTACATCATCATCCCCTTGACAAACATCAATAATTTAAATAATTTTCGATCAATGATTATGAACAATATTTTGCTTGACAATGACGTCTTCTATTGTGGTTATGCTTGCACGACACCCTGTGCCGATCCGGCTACACCTCCACAAGGCTCGAATACCTCGACACCTGATATGTTTGTTGTACCTATGGTTACCTATCACCATCACCGGATTTCCAAATCGAGAAGTTGTGAAATAAGCTTCTGTAAAATAATTGAAATTGCAATATACAAATATATTGCTGCAAAACAATAATGATTATAATTCACAATGGGTTGTATAGTTGGATTCAAATAATCAATAAAATAAATTAAAATGATTTAATGGAAAATATTTATATAGAAATCTTTCATTAGTGTTATTTATTTATATTATTTGTCTTTATATTATTATCTACTTCTATCTTCATACTTTGATAATGTAACTTTTGAACACATTTTTGCTTAGAAATAATTAATCAAACTATGACAATAATCTCTAACTTAGCGTAGCTCTTAAAAAATGAAAACAGACAAATTATCGAGGCACAATATATTTTTAAAAATAAATAACAATTTTACAGTCTTCTAATAACCTACTAGTTATAACCGGTTTTCTGTTAGTTCGATTATAACCTAATGGTTATGATCGATCTTCTGTTTAATAATAAAATCGTTCACGGTGGTTATATTCGCTCTGCATCCGGCACCGACTCGAGTGCAGGTCCACAAAATGCGAGGTCCAAGGCTCCTGTTGTTTCTGTTGAACCTATACATACCTATTTGAATCACTGGCTTGCCGTAACGAGACGTTGTAAAACGGGGTACTGTAACAATGTATACAAAAGTTATTAAAAAACGATTAAATGTAATTGTAGCAAAAAAACCGCTCCCTAGATTTTGATTAGTTGTATTTGGTCTATGGTATGTTATCAAATTATTATATAATGTAGGTAGTAATTTTATATAAAGATTTCAACTATATTTTTGTTATTTTTTCAATTATCGATGGTATATCAAAACAAACTAACAAACTCTTTAAATTAAAATTAATGTACCGATAAGATTATTTAAAATTAAAAAAAAGTATTTCAATCATTGTCTTTTAAATATTTGGTATTTTTCTTACATTAGAAAAATTAATACTTATTCGATGAATATTCATTCAATTCAAATGAAAGTCTGTAGAGTAAATACATAGAGCTTATTAGAATGAATAAAATCCACATAACTATAAACGAACAATTTAATTTTCACAAAGATTTCAGCGAACTGAGTTCATTTCATAAAATACCCTGAAGACTACTCGTACTAGAAAAACTTAAATATGCTTTAACAAAAATCTCGTTTTTCATTTAATATCACTTTCCTTTATTATAATTATTACACTATGGTTTATCATGGCTTTATTTATACCAAAAATAAAATGTACATTAATGTAAATTGCATATTTCCCTTTCGGCAAATTATAAATATGCCATTTTCAGTCAATCAATGGTATTATAAGAAAAAAGTTGTAGATCGATGAGGAATGATAGAAGGAAGTTAAAAGCGCTCTGGGAACAGCAAATTAATCAGAATTGATTTAAATTCCATAACGTTTGTCTCTTTTTCACACTCCATAATTGAATCAGCCATCTTACTTTGACGTTTTATCGTAAATAAGTGCGCCGTTATAATCATATGTTGTGTTGATAATCTATCTACAGCTTTTTTTTATTATCATTGCATCAGTCATCACGCCATTAAATCTAAAAATAAAACTAACCCAAGAAAGGTCTCATACAACTGACCTAATTTATATCCGTATGATCGAAATTTTATCTATTGTATTTTTTCTGTATTATGCTGAAGTAATTTAAACATCCTTGTAAAATTATGAGACCGTAAGACTTCCCATTTATTTGCATGGGAAAATCTTGCATAGATAGCCACAGCCTGCGGGAATGGAGCCGTAGGTTATGTCGGATTCCTACCGACTAAAACCTTGCTGTGTTCCGTCGAGCTGCTTTAGAAAATGTTTATAATGGTGCCACGGGTACTGGATTCGTTCGCGACCCACCCTTAGGCCCTGGTATACAGATTTCTACGCTTGTTTCAATCATGAGCATGCTGGTTCCGTTCATACACTATAGTGTTAGCAGACACTACCAGCGACGCCCGGCAGCCGTGCTGGCGTTTGCTGCAGAACCACGTGGCCTTCACACCCGTACTGCGATTGTTCCTGTAAAACTTGTGACCTCCAACAATCAGGGCTATGCCACCGTAACGCGTCTTAATGAACATTGCATCTGAAAATCAATTCTATTTGTTATAATTATTTTGCGATTATTGTTTATTTCTGTTTCACAGATGAATTTTATATTTTAATATATCTTTATATATAATTTTATACTCTTGGACATTATTGAATTTTCAGACTGAAATGTTAGTTATTTAGATTCATTGTTTTAAATGTGAAAGGGACGGTTTAATTTTATTATTAAAACAGCAGAAATGTGATCTAATAATTTTGAAATGACAACCAAAACAAAAAAATCAAAATGTTTTATTTTACCTCAATAATCATGAAATATACACTCTCGTCCAATAAAAAAGCATTCGTGTAAGGTTTCGGGACTGCTCAACAAATAAATAACATTTTACCACTGTTAAATTTCGTACTATTCTTGTAATATCTTTACAATAAAATAAATGTTTAAAAATTACAAAATAATCAAAATAACATGACTGTACTATGCACCTGTAGCAATTGTAAAACCATAAAGTAATTCTGATTAATATAAAACTTAGTATCCCACTACGAAAGCCCTGTCCAAGTCAATCGCACCCAGCATTGTTAAATAGCATACCTCATTTAATAATGTAATATGAATTTTACAATTTATCACCATCATCATCATCATCATCAGCCCTTACTTGTTCCAACCACCGATCGACATGACCAGCCTTCCACAGCGTGATATTTATATCGTGATATCATTTTTATATCAATCATTTGAGTTCGATGAACCCCTCGGCAGTCCTGGTTCAGTGCGTCAAATGCCAAATGGTCTGACAGGTAGAACACGTATACCAAAGGATAATGAAGTAATAATATATAACCACCTTATTAAATTTACGTTTTTAGAGGAACAACTCTAAATTTACAACAGGTCAAAAAATTAAACTTATGACGACACTTTACTTGTACGAACGAAACACAAATTTACAGCCTATTATAATAAGGTTATATTATATAAAATAGAAGCACAATACAATATATTCATAAACACAATTCCATCACAATAGAAACACATCAATGATTATGGCTATTTTTGATAGCAATGAATTCATCATTCACTGTGAAGACGGAAGCACGGCAGCTGTAAGGGGACGACCACTTGGAGCACAGCCATTGCGCCCTGGGCCCCGTCTGCGTGAGCCTCTTGTTGTATCTGTACCCATTCAGCATTATCACTGGCTTCCCACGTCTCGATGATGTTATGTACGGCTTGGAATTTTCTGGAAGCAATTTACAATTACATTTTACAAAATTCAACAATTTCGATACATGATTGATTTTGATATTATTCAATCATAGATTTCCTAGTGAAACAAGTTTTCTTTGATTATTAAACTTCATTCCAATATTTGGGCATCGATTGATTTTATCTATACAGAGTAATTGAATATATTTTCTCTAACTCGAATAGCACTATCTCTCTTCGTTTTTTTAACCTCTTATTCGTATGTACGCCTGTGTTCTTTTTTATATATTCTGTATAAATTTACTTTTACAAGCATTATAAATAAACACTTATTATATATTTTTTTGGCATGGGATCATATAATTCATTTTATGTATTCGTAAGCAAGGTTAATAAAAAGCAAATAACAGTTTTGATTACCGGTTTAATTTAACAAAAATTAATTTAATTTAATAATTTAATTTATAATTTACTATGACTAAATATAAAAATTATAAGCATACCAAAGTTGAAATATCATTTTTTTCTACTCATATCGAGTGGTAAAACTTTGGTATTTGTTAACTATATAATATTTACAAAATAACGAAAAAATAATGTATATTTATAAGAACACAAAATATAAAAAAGCATAACCTACACTTAACAGAATTTATCAATATTTTACCATCGTTATATCTAAGCCATATGTAAGTCAATATAATGGCCATTTAATACTAAATATACTTCATAGAGTCATCTAATAATCTCCATCCCAATTACGAAACACGTGCATGAATAGCAGATATTTCTTGCAGAAACACAATATGCTTATGGCAGCTATTCGCATATATATTCGCTCACACTGTCCCCGTCAATTATTACAATTGTATAACATTCATTAGAACATATTGCGCTAGTTGCATAGCTCGATACACTTATATAATACGCGATACAAAGGATATCATCGAATAGCCCCAACCAGCCGATACTTAACCGTCAATGATTATGTTGATTATTGGCCACAACAATGACATTGTTGACTGTAACAACGGACGCTCTGCAGCCGGTCGAGCGGCGCTTATTGCAGAGCCACTGCGCCCGGTCGCCTTTCGACTGCGTGTGCAAATTATACCGAATGCCACCGATCTGTATGACCGGCCTTCCGAACCGGGACAACGTGTAGACCGCAACTGGACACAAACATACACATTTGTATAACTATCAGTCATAGCACGAAAATTTCACTATCGTTACAGTCTGTGACTATAGTGTGACTGTAGACTGTGGTAAAATATTGTGAAATTGTTAAAACGGTTTCCTGTTCCGTTTAATAGATTTGAAAATATGATAATAAACACTCACAATCCATAAATCCTTCCTTATTATATCCTTATTTGAGGACAGGAACACATTCACTTCCTTGTGGAGTGGGTGCTTATGGGCGGCGTGGTTGGTTATACACCAGGCGACACGTCTACTCGTTGCTAGCCAATACAATATATCATAAAAAACCATTTATAGTTCTCTTGTTTGTTCTGCTAACAATGTAAAAGATTATTTCAGTAATATTTATGAACGTCGAAGTATTAATACTAGGATTTTTGTCTGGAAAGATACTTTTACCTCGGTGAAACATCTTATTTTCATGGGAATTTTGAGGAACGGGCGTCACCACGTGGGAAAAGCCGCGGGCGAAAGGCTAGTACAATATAAATTTATATATTTTAAATAATAATATATGTCACCACAATACTAATTTGTTCGTCAAGCAAGTTATAGTTTTGGCTTTACCTAGTACAAAAGAGTTTGAAGATGTCCCAGGGAGGCAGGGACCAGTACAAATTCTAAAACGGAAACAAATGACAACAATCTCCTGTCAAACACTAAAAAAATCTCGTTAGTCCTTAAAACCCAAGGAGTTATGGAGTAACAAAACAAAAAAAAAATGAAAGAACCTCTTTCGATTTTGGGACTATGTCGGTTAAACGGAAAAGAATATAAAAAAACACAATGCTTTAAAATGCAGTTTATTATATGTAGTTATAAAAAGATTAATTTTATCGATACATACACCTAAAACATTTATTTCTTGAAAGAAGTTAGTAGGTAAACTACGTATCATATGTTTATACATACTATATAATACTGCTATCAGTAACGTATTTTTTTTTTTTGAGAAACAGAAAAAATTTGATTACAAGGCGGGAACTAACCCGCGAGCCGCCTCACCAATCGAATTTCTTCTACTCTTTTGGTTTTATGTGCCTAAGGGACACCCCACGCCATCTATTGAAATATATTTTTTCCTTTCTTCACATATTATTCACATCATTAATGGTTTTGAAAACAGCATAAAAATACAGTTATATATCTAAATAAATACCAAAACAATCTTCACATTACCGATCGTTAGAAAATTCTCGATTCAAATGATTTTTTTCAATTCTAATGTATATGTTCCTTACTTTTAGTAATTATTTCATTATGACTAGTGTACAGCGAGGCTCGACACCCCGAGGTCCATTTTGAACACACCCATTGCACTTTTGGTTCTTTAGCCCGACTGTAACGGTTGTATCGATACCTCCCGAGCAATATAACCGGTTTTCCAAATCTCGATTTTGTGAAAATGGGAACTGCGAAAGTATATAGAAAAAATTAGTATAACAGTTGCTGTATCAATAGTTTAAACGATTTAGATGTAGTCATAGTAGGTATAGTGTATTTCAGCTATAGAGGTAGTAATTTAAAAAACATATAATTGATACCAAAGTACATCGTAAAATTCTTTTCAAATAATATTGCTAATAAGTTTTAGCATTTCTTGGTTTACATAATTATTAATTATTATAAAGAAAATAGATTTAACTAAATCGATGAAAAATAAAAGCTCATGTAAATATTTCTTTTCTCTTTCTGTTTTAGTCACGTTTATTCTCCGACAAATTGTATCTCTATATTTTATTTAATACATTAATTTACATTCACGAAATGTCAACATATACCTAAACATGGAAAAAAACAAAACATTTCCACATCTTTTTTAATTTTACCATGGAAATCGCTACAGATGTTCCTCCAACACAAACCAGCAAACAATAACTAATAACTAATGAATATGTTTATTCTTCTTTAGTATAATTTCATTATCTAATGTTATAAGAGACGCTCTACAGCCCTGAGTCCACATGGAACAAACCCACTGAGCTTTGCCTTGTCTCGAATTGCCACGCAGATTATATCGGTATCTATCGATAATTATCACCGGCTTACCAAATCTCGATAACGCGAAAATCGGATCTGGAATGTAAAGTATGTAAGTAATATTCGAAACTTTTTCATTATTTCTGTGAGAGATTTCTAATAAAATACACATGTCAAATTATATTTTTTTGTCTTATATGCAAATATAGGACCTCAAGGGGTAGGTACATTATATTACATTATATGATACAATTATTGTTTCATGTCATCGCCGGTAATGGAGCTGTCGCCTGATGGAAAGCGCTACAACCGCCCATTAACATTTGCAGAGAAGTAAGTTCGTTTGTAGACCTTACGCCACTACAAATGAGTTGCTGACTTTAAATGGTAATTGATGAGAGGTATAGAGGAAAGGACTGGGATGGGTAAAAAAAAGATACGGACCTCCGGCTTCCCCACTCACCGAACGAAATACAGTAGCATAGGCATGTTACTATTTCTGGCCGATTTTTTTTTTTTGAGGATGTGGTAGTTTCCCCAATGCGGGCTGGCCTATTTCTTACCGAAGCATGCCGACATATAAATTAATAAAAAAATGTATTAATCTTTTATATATTTATAGTGTTTAACACAATTAAGCAGTTGGATCCATATGTAAGGTCTAAGCGCGAAAAATAAGGAAAAATTTAAAAAAATATGATCCTGTGAAAACATTACAAACATACATACAAATCTTTCCGCTTTAGTATAGATATAGATAAATTTCATTTCAATCAAACGCTAGTCCACTTCAGGCAAGAAATGATTACAAGCACGAATCTAAATGCCTCCTATCGTTAATTTTAATGACTTCACCTTCAACAGTTGTTACGGAACACAAAAAAATACAGCCAAATTTAGAACCTAACCTTTCCTTTTTAGAACCTCTTTGATATTTAGTGACGCCGGTGAAATAGTAAAGAAACAAATGAAAATCAAAGTTATCTGAGGCCTAACATTTTATTTATGAAGAAGGCATGTAGTGTAGCCACGTGTTGGTGAATATTTAAAGTATATTTAAGGCGCCGTATACTCTTCATCCCATTTCATAGCACTCTTCAGCTTTTCTTAGCTATATCGACTTATTCATCATTAATTTTCTTTTTCTAGCATATTCTCTCGCTTTGGCTCGTTTGATTTCTTTTTGTTCTGGTGTCATTCGCGCCAAGTATCTCCTGTTTCGAGCATTGGCCTTCTGTCTGCGGAGCAAATAAGCCCAAGTACTTTTATATGGATCTATTTGTATCGTCCAATCCTCTACTGAAAATGTGATAAACATTTGATTTAACTTTTTTGAGATATACTGTAGGTAGATTTTACGCGAATTTCAAAATACCTTCTCGATCGAATAAGTGTTTGAATTGAACAACACGTGTAGGATATCTCAAATCTTCACAAATCATCCACTGTAGTTGCAAATCGTAAACAAAAAATATAATAGCGAATAAATTGCATTATTTTATAAACATAATTTTTTTTCATTTACGTTTCTATTGACTCCTGCATGCTTATGATAATCTTTTATATAAAATTCTCGTGTCACAATGTTAGTCTCTATACTCCTCCGAAACGGCTTAACCGATTCCTCTGAAATTTGGTAAGCATATTGGGTAGGACTGAGAATCGGCTAACATCTATTTTTCATACCACTAAACGATAAGAGTAAGGCAGAACAGCGTTTGCCGGGTGCAGCTAGTTAAACTATACGCATTTAAAATTATGATACCTACCTGTATATACATGTAAGTCCGAAACGAAAAAACTTTTTTTTAGGGGATTAGTATCTTTTAACTTACTCTATTAAAGCTATTTAAATACTGATATCACATTTATTTTCATTAACATCAATTTAAAATTGCACATGTATTTCTTTTCATTGGACTAAGAAACTATACAATCATATGTGAATGTCGGAATATTACTTTTTTAAATATCTATTTTTTATATGAGCATCTCTTAATAATTAGATTTCATCATATTATATTTCTTTCTATAGTAATATTCTCTATCTTTGGCCCGTTTGATCTCCCGCTGCTCAGGAGTCATCTTGTCTAAAAATTTTCTTTTTCTAGCATTAGCATTCTCCCTAAGGCGTTTGTAAGCCAAAGTATGTTTCCTTAATAGATTTTTCACGTTTAAATTTTTCAAATTTCCTTCTGCAAAATACGTTATTTGTTAGTAATTATTTTTATGTTGTTAATTCTCCCTAATATCATTCCACTTTTTCAAAGTTAATACTTTCAGTAACTTTTCAACAGGAGAAACCACGGACTATCGAAAACAGTATTGCACTACTAAAGTAAACGTTAAAAAAAAAAGTAAAAGTTTTAGGAAAACAATATACATAGTAGTTCGCTTGATGGAATTAGCCACCACCACACAATTAATTTTGTAGAGGTCTTGCGCCTCTACAAAAGGACTATGAAAGATAAGGGATAATGGAAAGAATAAAACATAGAGAAAGGCTGGGAAGTGAAAGGAAGAGGTTATGGGTCCCGAGATATGTTTTAAGAAGACCACTTTAATTTAATTAATTATTTATTTACGTCACAAGTATGTGTGTTATTCGTTTTGACTAATTTATTATATACAGTTGTGATAGACGCCCGACACCCCCTCCTGCTCTGTTTCGTACACGCCCATACACATTTCACAGAGCTCTCGTTATAGCCGCTATGTCGATTGTATCTATGATTTCCGAGTAATATTAATGGCTTGCCTCTGATCGACTTGATGAAAGTAATATCTGAAAAACCAACAACCATTATTATTTTTTCATTCATGTTAACTTTTACATGCACGTGCTTATGAATAGCAATTTTTCAAACTGCCGATTCGGAAGGTCTTTCAATCGAGAAGAATAAAACCATCGCAAGTTGCGTAAATCATTTTTGTTGCTGTTTCGTTTCCTTTTATTTTTTATAATTTAAAAGTATGTAAATTGCTGGAATTGTTACTAAATAAATAATAATAAAATTCCCAAAGATGATACAGAAATTTATTTCACTAATACCAGTTATTTGGATTTTTTTGAAGAATTATGATACGAATTTTGGATAAATATTGATAAAACACAATAAAATAAAACTCTTGACTTAAATGCGAACATAATTCTATTGTTATAATTAATTAATATGCAAAAAAACTAAATATCAACAGAAATTATTGTATTTTTAACCTACTTCAAAAAAGAGGGAAAAGGTTCTCAATTCGCCTATATTTTTGTATAAGTTATGAGGTAACCTCATAACTTTTTACTGCAATACCGACTTTAACAATTCTTTTTCTTTATTGGAAACCTGGTGAACCCGATCCGGGTCCTATTTATTTAAATTTCCTCTAGTTCTGACACTATGAAGGAGGTAAAGGTTTTTATTAAAAATAATGATACAGTATAAGAACAAATTTTATAGGTATCTATTTTGCATAAACACTATGCATAAAACAGTTTTTTTTTTTTTTAACTAAAACACTTTCACTCGGGTTGACCTGCGGTAATTCTTTTCAGAAACATAAATTTAAAATTTAATAGAGCAAATATGCTTTTTTCATTTATAATTTCAGATTTTCCCGCCTTTTCCCGTACTATATATTTATGTATACGTAGTTATAGAATTATACAATTTAATTAAACAAAAATCAACAATTAAATTAAATAAAATAATATCATGGATTGAAAATAAAAACAGATCCTACTAATATTATAAACGCAAAAGTTTGTAAGTATGAATAGATGCATGTATATATGTATGGATGTTTATGACTCTTGCACGCAAAAAGTACTGAACAGATTGCAATGAAATTTGGTACGTAGATAGCTGGACAACTGGAATAACACATAGGCAACTTTTATCCCGATATCCCTATGGAATACAGACTTGTGTTGTGTGTCTAGACGTATAATTAATACCTACAAAAATTCGTACGACAACGTCCGATCCCAGTGCGATTTAATCATGCGAATGATTATTGTTGAATGCGACTATTATATTTTCTACCGTGGTGATGGATGCCCGACAGGAAGACTTGTGCTTTGTGCAGACCCAAGTGCACTTCACGGAATCGTCACTGCATCGACTGATCCGATTGAATCTATGCTTTCCCATCTGTATTATTGCCTTTCCCCGTTTCGATCTCGTAAATATAGCTCCTGAAATATAAAACAATTAATTTGTGTAGAACTGAATTCTTATTCATTAGTTACCATATACATAATGTAATTCATAATACTTGTAACATAAAGTAAAGAGTTTGATTATTTGAACGCGCAAGCTCAGGAACTACTGGAACGATTTAAAAAAAAAATTTCCTAAGATTAGATTTTTAAAAGATGCGGGCAGACCGACTTGTGGGTTGCCTAGTAGCAAGCGTAGCCCACTTTAGAAAAAATCTTGTGAATGTGTTGCCAGAAAGTGCTGAGGGAGTACGAATGCTATAGACTATGAAATATGTACCACAAACATAGCAGGGGCGAACCACTAGTCCCTTATATGGAGGAGAAATAGTTTAAGCACTTATTAAACTATATATTTAAAATATTTATTCCTTACATTTATGTTTTGATTTGACTGAAATTGAATTGATAATAAAATCAAATTTAACAATATCTAACCATTTTAATAGTCAATCACAGTCCCTTTATTTTTACAAAGATAATAACATCCTCTAAAATTAACAAAATGAAAACACCTGTGACATTTTATTCAATATTTATTTATCACAGTATATAAGCTAAGGGTCAGTTTTTCAATCATTGTCTAAAGCTTATCAGCCCTTTAATTTGTATTACACAATGAAATGTAGCAACGGAAAAATGTCAAAAGACGAATGCAATTATATTTAAAATTATTGTCTAATGCAATATTTGACGAAGAAGTTTGAACCATGAATTGAAATATCAGCGGTGAATCAACAATGAGTATAAATTTAAAAAAATATTGAGGCTCTCTATTTTGAAAATAAAAATACTCGTATTTATTTCGCTTTTGTTTATAAACTTATTCAATATTGGGTATTTAAAAAATACCTCACATCACTAACAATACTCCCTTGACCATAATTAAATAGTACATAAAAAGTACAGCAGTGAATTACAGGTGAAATTAATTTGTACATGAGACATCGCAAATACCTATAACACAATGATTGACAATTATTTATTGGCAATCGAATCTAGACATAAAATTTATAAATCATATAAGCATAAATATTAGAAAGAATATGTTAAATATCCAAAATCACAAATTAATAAACCCTTTAGGGCCGATTATCAATCCTTGGATTCAGGTTCAGATAAGTTTTAACTTATCTATTATAACTCAGAGTTATTACACAACAATAGAAAAATTTCACTTCAAATGTCAGATGAGCAATTAACACATTTTAGAAATGGACATGGTATCCAACCAATGATAATTAATCAAACTAAGATATAATCAGCTCTTAATCATGGTTATGTGTACTCGAAACTTTGATTATTTGATTATTATCTATAGTCGTGACCATCACACGACACCCTATGTTGCGCCTTACACACCTCCAAGAGTTTTTGACCGTATTATCGTCGAATTTGTAAGTACGATGTTTTGTAAACCTCCTGTTATCCAATAGCAATAAACGACATCCCCTTTTCGATGTTGTATATTTAATATCTGAAAAATAACATGCCTTTTTGAAGTGCTAACAATTGTTCCAAATGTAAATTAATATAGCTGAACGAAAAAGAAAAAAAAGGAAAATTTAACGATATACTAGTTGCAAACATAGAATATAGTGCTTTTGAGGGCGGGACTAAATCGGTATTCTTACGTATCTGAGCTGAAAAATTGAGACAGAACCTAATATAAGTACTAAGTAGTAATACGAAAATGCAAAATAAAAAAATAATTTGTATTTGTTTAGCTTCCTACAATCGAAAACAAAAACTCTATTAGTTACGAACAATAGCTTTCCAACATGCAAGGCCCTCCAGATTTATGCTAAAAACGATTTGTTAAATATTTATAGCTTCATGCATGCAATAGCTCAACGCATGGTAACGGGACACGAGGGCAAGCCACGAGTAGAGAGAGTGTACCTTATAAAATTTAAGTATGGTGCTCTTCGTAATGTGTATGTTCACTATTTACACATAAAACAATATCATCAAACGTCTTCAAAGTGCTCTTACAACCTTCGTTTCTCTTCACACATCTCCAAAACATATAACCCCTCACTCCGGTCCGAGCGAAATTATATCTTTGATGCTGATAAATAATGACTGGTTTCCCTCGCGCGGATGTGGTATACTGGACAGCTGCGGATCAATAATTATTATATAATAATTCTTCAATAATAATTCTTTCATTGCTACAGTAACCAATTGATATTACATACGCGAAATATTGTATGAATTTCTGGATGTATTGTGTTTGTTCGAATTCCAATTGATTTGACAATATTTAACAGTGATTGAACTATATAGAAATACTTGCTTTGATCCTGCCACTATTTAATCTGTCTTCGCAATTGAGTTTACTTACAATGAATAACATGAAAGCATCAGTATCTTATCTATAATGTATAATATATAAAAATATATAAAAGTAGATCGCTCGTTGTGGAGCTCCGAAAGGAAATGATAAGTTAAATTGCAAGCAAATGTCACAACTTGTCACCAGATAACAATCTAGCTAGTTAGATTACAATGTAACCATTTTTACAATCTTACGGCGTATACAAGTATCACAATATTATCCAGGCAAACCACATTAAAGTTATCAAAATCAGCGAGAATACACGCACACATCTACGTTACATACACCTACATACACAACTATCGAAGTAAACAATTCTCAAACTCCCTACAGCAGTTCTTCATCAATGGTTATGGCCACTCTTCTGCTTAACAATCATATCATCGTACGTGGTGACAGACGCGCGGCATCCCGTGCCCCACTTCGCGCAAACGAACAGACATTTCGGCTGGCCCTCTTTGTAACTGCTGTGTCGATGGAAGCGGTAAGGACCCAGTATGAGCAGTGGCCTCCCAGATCGAGTCTGCGTGTAATGTGGAATGTCTGTAATGAAGGAGAATATTCATTATAACTTGCATTGAAAAACAGTTCGTTGGTAACAATTAAACTGCATATGGTATAATTTAAATTTATTATTTTTATATTTTTAAACAACAAGAATTAAGCGGTATAAGCGATATTTTTAATCGGCTTAAGCAGTGGTTTTCATTTACGTTTTAGCAGTTATTAATAATAGTTTAATAATAAACACCAAGATAGACATTAAATGTTACTAAACAAATGAAAAATCAAATAAAAAATCACATGTCAATAAAACATAACAATTTTATTGCACTTGATTTTAAGATAAATTTTGTAATTTTTAACGTAAGTACAACAAATAAAAAAGGATGAGTATGAATTAAATTTCAAAATACCCCATTACACATTTTAAATCAAATGAGGTTTTGTTTAATCATAATTCCTTTCATATAAAAGGCAAGTACAAAAACAACGCTATACATTAATATCCTTCGGAATCGAAACCAAACATACAGAAAAAAACGAGAATTGCAAGCTTATTTCACAGAGATCACAGATCTACTACAGAACAAAACCTATTTAACAGGCTTAAATCCTAATACCAATGATTATGTTGGCCATTAACACGAACTATAACATGATCGATCGTGTGAATAGTACTGCGACAACCTTCGTTTTTCTTCACGCACCTCCAATACTCGCCTTTTATGCCGCTGCGAGCCAAATTGTACCTATACCGCTTATATATAATGACTGGTCTCCCGTGAGTGGACGTAGTAAATTTTGCATCTGATAACAATAAACTTTATGAGCATTACAATTCATATGTACGTATGTAGTAATGAAGAAACATCCATGCTTTGGAAACTGAGCTAAAATTTCATTTTCTTTTTCAACTTTTCGTAGCGTTGTGTAGCTATCGTAGCGAATTAATTAAATTATTTCTTGATTTAGTAGCATCATGCGTTTTAAGACATGATTGTATGCACACTAAGATGGTAATATATATGAAAAAGAATTATTTTACCTGAAATTCATCCCACTAAAAACTATATATACAAAATATTTAAAATACAAATTTCAAATGATGGATAGATTTTAGAATGTAGGTCAAAATATTCGGGTTTTAATAGTCGCCACGAATTTCGCTTTCAGGTCTTTTTGTGATAATTTTTTTATCTTCATGTAGATGTTTTGTCATGTAATTTAATTTTTTGACTGATAAAGCATTTTAAATATAAAGTACATCAACAAATTAAATCAACAATTTATGATAACTATTAAATTTTATTTATTAACAAAGAAATATAAATCGCATTTTTACAATAATTAATTTTGTCGCTTCTCAATAATATATCTTATTTCGAGATTATACATTCATAATAAATAAATTCGGACATTCATGTCAAATAATGTCAATGCGATTAAAATAGACTATTAATATATGAGTCGATTGAGCTCTTTCAGAACGTTTCTTTCTCAGTGATCAAAACCCAGATTATATTTAGATTTCTTACAAGCACATCCATTCCAAAACAAACAAAAAAAAAGAAAACCTATTTTTTTCAATTATCTACAATAATAATATTTCAAACAAAGTCACAAACATAAATATGAAATTTAAAAGATGACTTTTTCAAACAAAAATATTTGTCCAAAGCTCAGACTATTTTCATACCTATTAATATATAACTGTTAAAGACTTCGAAACTCGTTCAAAATTAGGTATATAAACTTGATAACGAATTTTTTAAGTAATCTAACCCAAAGTTACTTACAAAAATGGTCGAAAATTCGAGATCTGTTCTACACGGCTGCATTGTAGCACAGGAATAACCTATTTTTCATCGCGATATTATGGCGGTAGGAGACTACCTACAATTGACTCTGCGCCATTTAATGGCGTCATATGTATCCATTCATACGAATTTCGTTTGTATTTAATATTGATTAAAAAGTTAAAGTAAATAGTATTTCTACAAATGAAATTTGACACGAAATTACATATAAAGGCCTTTAACGTTCCTATTCTTAGTTGGAACGTATAAAGGGTTGCCACCAGTACTATACTTTATAGTATCGTTCAATATTTTATTTATTGTACTGTATGTTAAAGAAAAATAACACCTGAAGAACGAATAATACTATATATGCTATGTTCGGTAAATTCTCCGGTGTCTCTTACTTCTCTCTTATCTTCAAAAAAGAGGCAGCCCTAATCGCATAACACTTATAAACATTTTAAAACACGTACCACGAAACCTAGTATACACACGTACGAACTACAACGGTTTAGTGATAATCGCCTGAACATGTGGCTTGATGCACGGCAGATGACTACAAATATGATCCTTCGCCGCTTTGATAACCACGTTATGCATGACCAGCACGGTTGCCCGGCAACCGTAATTCTTCTTCACGCAAATCCACGTCGTCCTCAGGTTATCTTTGGACGTATAGTGTTTGTTATACCGATAGCCTTGGTAATACAGTACACGGTGACCTTGGTTTGACACTTGGAATTCAACCACTGTAAAAGATAGTCGGTTTAATAACAATGATTTCATATGGTATGATGTATTTATACATTTTGCTTCTCGTCGTCAATTTATTATGATACATTTAGTATCTAGTTATATATGAAAAAGTCTTTTCTTTTCTTTTGAAAAATATTGTTTAATCATTAGTGTGATATAACAATAACACGAAAATAATAATTAGAAGATTTAATAATGGCGCTATTAGATTGTGTCCTCGCAGTGCTTATATCTAGAATGTTAATAACAACTTCTCAAATAGGTAGTGCGTAATTCAATAGGATTAGATTGCTATCAATAAATCATAATAATAATGCAAGAAGAATAGCGAGAGATTTTTATTATAAACTCTTAACAAACGAACTCAAACAATATGAATTTTATACAATCATAACTACTATATTATCATTACATTGCATTTTTATGAACTTATATCGTAATTAAATTTTTATTGTGGGAGTTGAGCACGCTTCGGCACGAATTGAGCCAGCTCGCACCGGGGAAGTACCACACCCCCACAGAAAACCGGCGTGAAATAATAGCTTGCTATTGTGTTTCGTACGGTGAGTGGGGGAGCCGGAGGCCCATATCCTTTTCCTTACCTCTCCCAGTCCTTTCCTTTATTCCTCTCATCAATCCTTTCCCATTCCCTTCCCAATTAAAGTCGGCAATCCATTTGTAGAGGCGAAAGGTCTGCAATTAACCTTATGCCTCTCCAAATGTTCATGGGCGGTGGTAGCGCTTACCATCAGGCGACCTACCAGCTCCATTGCCGACTACGACATAAAAAAAAAATACTTAAGTCAATAATGAGGTACTAGTAGACACAAAAATATACTTGCAGTATTTATTAATTCAGTTAAATTTAATTAAAGTAACATTAAATATTAATTTGAGAAATTTGAGTTAATATTACTATCATTTCGTAGGAGGGGCTAGTGCCTTGTTCATTAAAACCTATTTCAGGCACCAGTCTCTCACAACAATACTCTTAGATATGAAGCTAACGAATATATAAGTAATGTACCTAA
>NC_052104.1:7350459-7367665 GCF_012273895.1 Zerene cesonia | reverse complement strand
AACCTATTTCAGGCACCAGTCTCTCACAACAATACTCTTAGATATGAAGCTAACGAATATATAAGTAATGTACCTAATGTGGTTGTAAAAAGACGAATAAGGTTGCATTTTCATAATTTTCTTATCATTTAATGAGTATGAGTATCCCGTATTTTAATGACTTGGTCTTCGAGCGTGGTAAAATACGATCTACATTTAGCAGCTCTCCATTTATCGCACCGCCACGTCATCTTATAACCGTTCGAGCTAACGTTGTGCAGGAGGTATCTATAACCGTTGTAGATCTTAGCGAGGTTCCCGCGAGCTGTCGTCTCGAGAGTAGAATCTGTTAACGATATACAAATAATAATTATTCGATCAATCCGGAGACATATCAACTATCCTATGGGTTAAAAGGCCTGGTAAGTCTACATAACTTAAATTAGACCACTTGGTATGATATCAATTTCCGGATAGACAGACAAATAAATTTAATAACGTGAAACGAGATAACAATAGGATTATAAAATACAAAATAAGTGAATATGTCTAAATAACTCACAAATAAAAAACACAAAAAAATGTGACCTCAAAACAGGCCATAACAAAAACATCCTTTATTACATAATCATATTTCACTTATAGCACGTAAATAAACAATACTAAAAACTAATAATGAATAGCTTCAATGTATATGTTTCCCGCCGCAATTGATTACAAAGTTTTCCGCAGTGACAATAAACGCCCTGCATCGTCGGCCATCTTTGGACCTGGTGCAGGCCCACCTAATTTTCACATCTGTTTCACTTTTACGCGTGTGAATACCATATCTATAGCCTCTGAAGATCAGCACTGGTTTTCCCCTTGTTGAGGTTGTGAATACGGCCGCGTCTGAAACAATAGTTTTACAAAGTATAAATAATTTGATTTAATTGCATTGGGACCTTTTCGGCCATGTTCGTGTTAGCTACTGTTAGGTTAGACAGTAGAAGCAAAAGTACTTTTTGATTGGTTTTAGCACTTGACAATGTAATGAATAAATTTTACTAAAATCAGAAGAACATATACATACCTTTCCAAAAACTATAGATAATTTTAAAAATGTAACATTTATCCTTCTCCTTACCCTTCTCAGTCTTTTCGTTTATTCCCCTCGTGAATCCTTTCTTTTTCCCGTTCCATTTAAAGTCAGCAATCCATTTATAGAGGCGTAAGGCCTACAAACGACCTCTTCAAATATTCCTGAGCTTTGGTAGCCATTACCATGACGTGACCCACCCCCATAGTCGAAGATGACATTAAAAAAAATATTATTAAATAAAATTTCCTGTTAAACTGAAAAATGCGGCAATAATTGCTTATTTGTTTAGGTCAATAAGCTTTTGTAACGTTTATATAGGATTTTAATCAAAAATCAAAATGAAATTGTAATAAACATTTATTCCGAAAACAATTTCACATTAACTAAAAAAAAAATATAAAAAAATTAGGAATGACTTTTTTAAAGATTTAAATTGCACATAATGCAATTGATAATTTTCAAAACAAAATAAAATAAATAATAGGTATTTGATTCAATGACTAGATATTCACAAAGTTGACTTAAAGTCTATACATTTAACTAATATTTACAGTATTTATTCACTAATTCTATAAATTATTACATTGCTTCTAGAATATAGTAATTCACATTTGCACTACTAATATTTTTGACTAACTAGAAATGTGATAAAAATAACATTTGAGAAGACCATCTCCAATTGTTTTAATAAGTCTCAACTGTCACTTATAAATATTGTAATTCAATAAATACTGACATTATTACATTATTACAATCATAATTCCTATAAAATTTCTTTCAAACAAAAGCAAATATCGAGATCCTTCATTTTATTGGTAATATTGCCTCCCAAAAATTCGTTGGTGAAGCAACAGTGCCAGCAAGCGACATGACGTCAAAAATATATAATCTCTTGATATATGTATATATAACTGGTATTTATTTTTTGTCAGGTTATACAGCTCTATGTCAGATCGTCAATTTAAAGCAGTACATCTCACCCGTGATTTTTCTTTAGCACAGAGTATGCTTAATACAAGCTCATAACAACACGACAATAAAATCCTCTGATTATCTGTACAAAACGTGACATTGGCAGAATCCGTCCTCAATGGAATCGGGAGTTGCCATTTAATAAAGAAGAAGAAGAAGATATATGTATATAAATCTAGCAAATCTGCCAATTTGAGGTTATATCAATGTGAATGTTCGTTGTTTAAACTTAAGATGATATTGTTAACAGTGTGTATAGTTGCTCGACACGATTTGCTCCTCGCTTTAACGCACCGCCATAGAAGCCTTGTCCCGCGACTGCCAGAGTTCTTGTAGTACCTGTGTCCTTGATATTCAATCACGGGCTTACCGAACCGCGACAGAGTGTATGCGGCAACTGAAATGGTTAAGCTTTTAATAATTAATCTTTGATTTATAAATAGTAATTTATTAGCACGATGTAATTTGAAATAACAAAGATTCACAAAAATTTATAATAATAGCCTTAGTATTTTCTTGTGTTTGATTTTACGCGAGTATTATACATTTAGAAATTAAAGACTTTTTAACGGATTCTCAACGTCCACCTGAGGTAGTTCGCAAACAACAATTTATGTATGACCTTCAAGACAGGAAACAAAACAATCAGTCTCCCCGTGACCACGCTCGCTGTAAAATGTTCGAAACGTCGGGTTAGTAATATAATGAATAAATCGCATTTAAAATCCGTTAAAAAGTCTTTAATTTCTAAATAGCTAAGCAGATTTACACTTTGGAATAGTTGATAACCACTGTATCAGTTTTTTATTCAACTATTCTCATTTTCAAAACGAAAAAGCAATGAGTATAATTAGATTAAACAAATCATCAATTGTTTCATGAAGATATGATCATAATAGCGTAGCGGTGAGTGAATAAATAAACGGGAAATATGCCATAACATTGCATCAGTCTCATCTGAATTATTATTGGGTAAAACTAATTACATATTATATATACTAGTAATAAAACACGTACTATGGTGTGTAAAAAAATTAAAAAGTAAAAAAAATGATTTACGAATTGTATATTTGGCAGATTCAATATAAATATATACTTTTGTGAGTATTTAAAACATGATTTATTCACAACACAAGACAATATCAAAACTAAAATACGATTCAATAGAAGGTAGTATTTATTTTCTTAAAATGTACCTATTCCAAGTATTCATTTTAATCACATTCTACATTCTAGAGAAGAGTAGCCATCATACATTTTCTTGAAGATGCCCTCCACCAGTAGACCTTGGACTTAAATTCAATAAATCTTATCTTCAATTAACGACGTATTATTCGATTCAAACAATATTAGGGGAAAGTAATTTTATCCGTCTGTTACATTATCACATCTCGTTTTCGGTCAATTGTCATTAAAGCGTAGTTATGTACTACGTGAACGATAACTAGTAATACAAGAACACAACGTTCACCAATATACACATCATGTATATTATATAACTAACTCCTCTTAATAACGTTAAAATATATTGTTTAGTGATATTTTCGGTCACAATATTTAAAAAGCACTCTTCCTGTTGCGACGAATTTCTTTAACTCTATTGTTTGTATTCCTTGGGGTCAATTTAAGGGCCGGTTTCACCACAAGCTGATAGTGTTCCTGATGGATATTTAACACTTTTGAACGAATATTTTTCTAGCTTATCTATTATTTTTACTTTTATACAGGCTTAACAGAACATGTCCAGAAACTGTAAAACCGGCCATAATTCTTTCAATGATTATGCGGTGTTTGTTTGATGATCACATTCTCGAAGGTGACAATGGTTGCCGGGCAACCAGAGTGCACTTTCACGCAGATCCATCTAACGCGGGACTTGCCTCTACTTAGACTCCACATGTTAAAGCGATAGGGCCCTATCCTGATAACTGGTCTACCTGTCCTTGAAGAGTCGAATATTAGCTCTGAAATATCGAAACATGTATATCGATAGAGATTAACATATATAATTCAAGTAATTTTATATTATATACCTACTTTATCTATAAATAAATCTAGGTTGGTGTTCATTTAGTTTACTTGTCACTAAGGACATGTCACTTGGGACTAAGATCGCCTTTATCACAATCAAATTGATTTTGTCGATACATAAATATACACTTTAAACGATGTTAAATTACTGTAATAACTGATGTTAAATTACAATGATTATAAAAGTGATATGTGACGTGTTATTGGTGCAAGCCCAGTATCTCCTTTAGACGTTGTTTATAGAACTCTTATACTTCAAATTAAACCGATAATTTTCATACACTAAAACTTGTCTTCTACAACGCCGTAAAAAGAGTTCATGGAATATTTACGTATTAACTTTGGTAAATATGGTGTCATTCAAGAGATTAACACTAAGTGCAGTTCCACCACTCACAAAACGTTAAATAAAACACACATTATACAAAAATGCCTTTAATTGAAAAATATGTCTGTATATTACGTTTAACGGGACACAGTCAATGGTTATGTACATTAAATATATTAATGATTTCTTCACCAACTGTCGCAAGCTTTGCTTTACATCCAAAATCTTCTTTATTACAGACCCATCGGGCTGGTTCGCGGTTTTTAAAATTCTTTCTTCTAAATCTATATCCTCCTATTTCTATCATAGGATTTCCCCTTCTAGAGTTTATAAATACAGGACCTGAAATAAATTCCATATGTATATTAAATAAATTTTGTGGACACCATGTCCAGTGTTCTTTAAGATTTTGTCAACAAAAAATTGCTCATTTTTAATACATTAGCTCTATCTTTACACTAAATGGATGATGGAAACAAGTATGTCGTAGTTTCGTTTTATTTGTAAATTTTATACACTAAGTTTAATTACAAATACAGTTACACAGTACACCCCATGCTTTAACATCAATGATTATGTTCAGATAAACTTTTGATCACTTCGTCGCCGAAGGTTGTTATTCTCGCTCGGCACCCCTTATGGTCCTTCACACAAATCCATCTGGTGAGAGCACCTCTACTTCCACTCCATCTATTAAACCTATATCGACCTATCTCTATGACGGGACGCCCTCGTCGAGATACTGTGAAAACGTATCCTGAAATTGTTCCTTTTTTATAATCTGGCTAACACAAATCTTAATTATACAAGAATAAAAAAATGTTTCTTCATAAATAGAAAATGTTAAAACCCAAATTATTTCTGGAAATACCGCCAGTGGAGTAACAGCAACCTATAACTATACTTGTATATGAATAAATAAATTAATTTTTATATTATAATTTACACTCCACAGTAAGAATACTGTTAAGCTGATGAAATTGCCTTACACAGCTTCAGTACATTAAACAATTAATTTAATGGATAAACACTTTACCATTGACTATATATAAAAAAAACTAATCACGGTTCAACAATGGAATCAACTAAATTGTTTCACTCGCTCTTATATACAGCTTGAATTAAAGCTGTTAATTAAAGTGGATCAAATTGAAGTCTATAGGAATCGGTTAAATAAAACATAGAGATATACAGATTAAGCCAATAGATATAGATATATTTAATGGTTATGAGTGTAGTTGTATTTAGCAATTTCATTTCTGAATGTGAACATTTTGGCTCTGCAGCCTAAATTCTCCTTGATGCAGACCCATCTCATTTTCTCCCCCACACTGCCGGTCGCTTTTCTAAACCTGTATTCTCCCACCTGGATGACCGGGTTGCCCCTTCTGGACGTAGTAAAAACCGCACCTGAAAACAATCTCACAATGGTAAAGTTTTGGTAGAATCTTCGTCGATTTCAACAGGACAAAATAGATCCATGAACACATATCTTTAACAGTGACCTTGTCGTAAGTTATAATATAATAGAGTAGTTACAACATCAGGAAAGGGTAAAGTAGAAGAAATAGAAGGGTAATTACTATAATGCGACACAAAGAGTAACCCTTCGTGGTTCTGTATTATTGTATCTCGCTTCCACCAAAACAAGAAATAAAAATCCATCGCCGAAATATTAACATTACATTTACTCATCTTTACAAGTAATACACAGAAACGAAACGAAAAAAATATCAATATTAATGGTTATGAATACTATTGTATTTAGCTATTTCGCCTTCTATTGTCAGAATTTTTGATCTGCAACCAAATTTCTCCTTAACGCACACCCATCTCAATTTAGGTTCTTTGCTCCCAGATGCCCGTTTAAATCTATTAACACCTATTTGTATAACTGGGTTACCTCTCTGGGAGCTAGAATATATCACTGAAATAATTGGTTATGTTATATTTTATAAGTTAAGAAAATAATAGACACGAACGGCCTCAATTTCAAATTGTTGTCAGATAAAAGCTTTTTTATCCTAAATAAAAATAGAAATATTCTTGAAAAAAAAGGCTTATAATAATTAGTATTTAATTATATTACAGATTTTCAGTTCTTTTTTTTTTCAATAATTATTTACTAAATAACAAGATAAGTGACAATTAAATTTAGATTCCAAGTTTATTGTATTAAAAATTAAGGATATGGTACAAAAAGTTAAAATAATTCTCCAACAATTATGATTCAATTATTACAATCCATTGTCATACTGTCCCTAGTACAGCATCTGTGTACTCTTTCATTAAAATTACTACTAAAACTATACTCATAAAGACTACCTATTCAAATAACTGTTAAACCGCCCACAACTTGTCATAACTCAAAAACCAAATCAAATCAAGTCAAAATTTAAACGGAACCAAACGGGAGGCACCAGCTTTTAAATAAAAAAAGGAATCATCAAAATCGTTTCACCCAAACAAAGAGTATCAATGTCCTAATTGATAGCCCCTTCCGTTTTTTCCAATCGGTTGAAAACACACACAATAATTATCAAGCAATATCAATGGTTGTGATTACTGTTATATTTAGCAATAACATTTTCCACTGTCAGAATTTTGGCCCGGCAACCATAGTTCTCTTTAATGCACACCCATCTCGTTTTTGGTCCGTTAGATCCTGTAGCTTTGCTGAACCTGTATTCGCCTATTTGTATGACCGGGTTACCTCTCCGGGACGTAGTGAAAATCGCACCTGAAACGACAAATTCGGTAATTGTATTCATAATGAATAATTAACCTTATATATCTTAATGATAACAATAAAAAGTCAGTTTTAAATTCGTATAATCTTGATAAATATCAACACAAGCAAGTATATGTATATTATATCCATTTTCTTGACTTCAAATGTGATTATATGATAATAACAAAAATAAAAATAAATCAAAGCCAAATCGAATATTCATAATATTTATTTATTTATTTGTTTGATTCACTCGGTAGGTATTGAGATATTAAGGAAGTTAATAAATGCGTAATAATGATACCTCATTATCCTGTAACGCAAAATTTTACGATTAAAAACACATTTCACAAATTAAGAGCTACTAAAGTAGTCTTCACTTTTTTTGCTTCGAATAACATGAGATAGATATAATAATATTCTGTTGTAGACAGCATTACGAAAATGTTTATTTTTACATTGAGAGACAGACTTTGTTTGACTTGTTAAGCTTATCTATCAGTAAAGGTGAGAAATTATGGTGGCTATACCTTAAAAAGTGTCGAATGTGCGAACACTAGGAGAAAGTGATGAAACCGGTCCTTAGGTTCACATAAAAATATACATAAATTACAATAATAAAAAGCTACCAAACTCCCTAAAAGTGACTACACGTCCACCGTGTTCTTCGTCCGTCCGTTTCTTTAAACTTGATTGCACATTAATAATAATTTACTTTAATACAAAATGCCCCTTTTATGTCATAGAAAGCAACTGAGGTCCCGTGATGGACCATCACTGGTTTTTAGGGTTTAGGATAAGGGATGGATTATCGACGGAAATAAAGAAATGACCTGGGAAAAGTGACGAAAAGGATACGGACCTGCTGTGTCCAAATACAAAATACAATCTAATACGCAACCGAATCATCAAAGTAAAACATAGAAGTATAAGTATACAGTATCTGATTAATTTAAAACAATAACAAAATCGAAATTTGTATTCTTCGAATCTTTTATTTTATTTCGGAGCTCGCTTTCGATCGAATATCATATGATTTATTTAGAAGGGGGTTAGTCTAGTGAGACGGATTGTCTATCTATGTCTTTCGTCTACATTTTATATTTGCATAGTTATAAATAATACTTACATTTATTAAGAATAAAACTATCGATCTACATCAATAAATTAACCAAATATATGGTGCAAATAAAAATATGACTGCATACACGTATAAAGACAAAATCAGATAGTTGTTTTTCAAACGATTCATGAAGGTTTCAATCAATTACTATAATATAACTTATCAATTATTATTAATTGTCTAAAATATATCTATTAAATCTATTCATTCTTACATAATCATAATACTGATTCAATAAACATGTATCAAAGTATATTTCTTATTTAATATTAACTCGAAATGATAAATCAATGCAATTAACGCTAAGAGCATCAAAAACTATGATAGTGTGACATTGCTCATGTAATTACAAAATAATCCGTATAAAACATCAATTATATCTATTATGGTGCCGGTTTTCCTAAATCTACGAATATCACAAATAACATATACTGTAAGATACTTTTACATCATTACTTTAATATTAGAATGGTTGCTATGACTTATACTTATTTTAAATAACATTATGCATATAGCATTAAGCGTTTTAGAAAGAACGAAAGTTATTGTCTTTTAAAAGCAAACAAAACCCACACATAAATAAGTAGTAGTTAATAATTAATTAGCAACTATTTTATCATCTACAAAAAAAAAACTATCAAACAGATGTCAGAATACTGTGCGGCTCGTCACTTGCTGAACAAATTTTCGTATGAATATATATGGCTAGCATTCTGTATTACATTGCTACAATTAGAATATATTACTAGGTATACCTTGCAATTATACAGAGCAATTAGACCCAAGTATATCTTAATGTAATATTATTATTATTATTCATAATCTTAGATCCAATAACACTATAGTTTCAAAGCAGAAATATTGCTAACAACCCGGAAAATACAATTCACTTACATTACATTACATATATTACAATATATATATAATATATATTTATATATTTATATATGGGGACAGAAACAAACAACCTTATCGCTAATAGCGATCTAATTCGACAACCTCTGATACATATAAAATACTATAAAATAATTACCACACACGAATACTTTGATTAATAAGTTATAATATACATGACTTTGTAATAGCAAGCTAAATGAACCGTGATCATAGTTTTCGGAAAACGTCCTGAACATAGCGAGCCTGCACACACACATACATACAGGACCAATAGGAGAGCGGCATTTATCAAAGTACTGCGATGTAATGAATTTGCGCAATACCATTGGTCAGCGCGAGACACTGCCAACCGCGCCAAATACCTCACCTCCTTACACCATAAAACTCTTCCATAGTCCGGTCAAAGTAGACCAAAAAGTACAGTGAAATTACAAACATTCCCCTCCAACCGAAAATTGGTAATAAACGTTATTAAAAACTCATCATTCACCATAATTTCGGTACTATTTGGACAAAAAAAAATACGCGAGACAATATTAACCGAATCAGTGAATTTTATCATAAATTTTCTTACGACAAAATTCTTCTTAGATATACTGGGGTTACAATATTAATACTATATATATACTAGCTGACCCGGCAAACGCTGTTCTGCCTTACTCTTATCATTTAGAGGGATGAAAGATAGATGTTGGCCGATTCTCATAGATACCGGATAAGCACAAAAAATTTCATCAAAATCGGTCAAGCCGTTTCGGAGGAGTATGGCTACGAAAACTGTGACACGAGAATTTTATATTATACTAGCTGCACCCGGCAAACGCTGTTCTGCCTTACTCTTATGGGATATGAAAAATAGATGTTGGCCGATTCTCATAGATACCGGATAAGCATAAAAAATTTCACCAAAATCGATCAAGCCGTTTCGGAGGAGTATGGCAACGAAAACTGTGACACGAGAATTTTATATATATAGACTAGCTGACCCGGCAAACGCTGTTTTGCCTTACTCTTATCATTTAGAGGTGTATAAAATAGATGTTGGCCGATTCTCAGACATACTCAACACGCACACAAAATTTCAAAAGAATCGGTCAAGCCGTTTCGGAGGAGTTTGGCAACGAAAACTGTGACACGAGAATTTTATATATTAAGATATATAATATACTATACTTTTTTTGGATGAGAATGTTTGTAACATTGAATGTCTAGATTGATCGGACTACGAATTCTATATTCAAAATATTCCCCGGGTACAGGCGCTGCTAAATCCCAAATCACATATGAGTGTGGAAGT
The DNA here is from genome assembly GCF_012273895.1 of Zerene cesonia. Lineage (NCBI taxonomy): Eukaryota > Metazoa > Arthropoda > Insecta > Lepidoptera > Pieridae > Zerene > Zerene cesonia. The sequence goes on along the minus strand of NC_052104.1, from coordinate 7,357,226 downwards.
TTTTTAACTTCACTATGACGTTATCCACGGTTGTGACGGTTGCTCGGCAACCGGCCTGATTCTTCACACACGTCCACCGCACGTGGCTCCCTCTACTGTAACTCCATCTATTGTATCGGTACTTGCCAACGACCATCACTGGGTTTCCGAAGCGAGTAGTCTCGAATCTCACTGCAAAGAGATGGTTCGTTAGTCGCGAAATAAAGATTATTTTACAAGTGTTAATAAAAAATACATCAGAATTATAAGAAAAACAAAAGATTTACTTTAATATTGATCAGTTAAATCGAATATTTAGTGAATGATACAACATTTTCAATAAAATGTATATAGGTATATTATTCTTGTGCATAGTATGTAAAAATGTGATAATAATTCATACGACTACGACTATAAAAGAACCAAGAATCACGCATCAGTGATTATGCTCATATAAGAGTTTGATAACCACATCATCTATCCTGAGAATAGTGATTAAGCAGCCAAACTTTGCTCTGACGCACGTCCACCTGGACTTAGGCTTCTTGCTCGAACTATGCCGATAATATCTGTATTTGCTCACACAAAGTGCTGAGTGCCTTTACTCGTCGAGGCGTAATCTACTGAAATTTGTTCAACAAGCTTCCATTAAAACATCCCAAGGAAGCACATAAATCCGTTCTATAGTCAGGGAAGTTCAAAAATCAAAAATAATATAAAAAAATGTAATAATGTTATGCATGTATTGTACTAATTTAAGAAAAAGCTCTGTTTAATTTGTGCATGCTGTGTTAACCTGTAATTATTTGTTACTTTTTCGCAAGAATATTTGTTATATTATTTATGCTTAAAAAACACTGCAAACAAATGTTGGTTGACCAAATAAATAAATAAAAATAAAAACGGGATAAAAAGGGTCCTATCACCCTTCAATCAAGTCAGCTTACATCCTATCTGTATACCAAGTTAAATCAGTATTTGTTACGTAGTTTAAGCGTGATTGACGGACAAATCACATCACATATTAATGTGATAAAAGACAAAAAATACAATCAAATTGAGAACCTCCATCATTTACAAAAATAAATATGTGTAATATTATATCATAAAATAATTTATAAAAAAAAGTAACGTCCGTTTTACCCCATATATAATAAATTATGAAAATTTATTTTCTCAATAAAGTATGCTAATACACAATAAACAAAACGAACATTACAAAAAAAAAACAATGCTAAAAATGGACAAATTAAATGACATGGAAAATTTCGTTTGGCGTGTCCCCTTACCTACCTACTCTTTATCCAAAACAAATATGAACTAAAAAGTACATTTAACAGGCTACGCTGACGAAACAATACGCATCTTCTCAAAAACTAACGATAATTTTCATTTGTTACGTACGTAATGGACTGGCAATTTCATTACGAACTAAAAATGTACAAGTGGTTTTATCAAACGTCAATAATAAGATTTTAAAAAATATTTATTCATCATTCTGAGCGTATACGCGACTGTATTTATTCGACAAGCGAATAGGGAATAAACGCTCAGTGTGATTTGGTCCTAAGGCACCATGGATCTAATCGTGCGTATGGCTGGTCATGGAGATCAGTTCGTCATCAAAGGTTACAACCTTCGCCCGGCAGCCCATAGACTTCTTGGTGCATAACCAGGTGATCCTGCGATCCCACGCGCGCCGCCCGTGCACCCCGTATCTGAATTTACCGATGCATAACACCCGCCTACCATTTCTTGAGGGCACAAACGTTATTACTGAAAATTATTCAAATATTTATTGATGCGCCAGATTTTTTTATACAAAAGTTAAGCAAGTGCGAATTATATTTTTATTGTCAATTGATATAACTGCATGGAATAATATATAAGTCAAAGAAATTAATGAAGTCACGAATAGGAATATGTACAACCGCGTTGAATAGCTGAAATAAGGAGAATTGAATAAAACCTTTTAATTAAATATTTAAACAATCAATAAATTAACATCATAATTTAACATTTTCAAAGTTTTTAAGTAATCGATAACGTATTTCGAACTTTGTAAGCGATTTTTTTCAATGAATTATATTTTTTTATTAATTATTATAACATAAAGAATAAATATATTTAGACCTTAACATTCATATATCAAAAGGTAATCATCATAATTCAAGTAGGAATTTAAATTATGGGCGCTGTAGCGTACCTAAATAATGCTTTAGATCTAATATAAAAGCTTAATAGTCAACCAAAACATTCACAACTTATCGCGCTCTCTAAACATATAAATACAATTGTAAGCAACCGTGGCAGGCTTGAGATAACGGGTATAGCGTGAAACACAGCCTTTTATTATCAATGATTATGTAGCCTATCAGCTCTTATGATCCTATTGTTATAAGTATAAGCCAGAGCCCTGCAGCCTTTAGGGTTCTTCGTGCACCTCCATCTAAACCTGGGCCCGGCGCTTCGAACTTTATTAAACCTGTATGGGCCCATAATGATAACTTGTGTTCCGTTTTTGGATGTCGAAAATTTTGCTGGTGCATCTGAAAGAAACTCTGTAAATATTCGTTAACAGGAAGGTGCATTACCGGAGCACAAACCGGATTCTTTACAGATATTTTTTTATTATCTTTTCCTCGACATTCCTATATTCCCTTTGTCTTATACGCTGCTAACACATTTGCAAATACATTATGGTTCGCTATCAGATGAATGACCAGCTCGGTTATCCGCTTTGATTTAAAAAAAAAAAATTCTGCCAGGTATACTTATAACATAATGTATTAAAGAAGATCAAGTATTTTAACCGCGGTAACTTACCTATATCGTAATTTTTATGCTACTTTATTCGTACATTTATACCAACGTTAAATATATTAATTACAATTTTACTCTCAATTGAATTATTTTTTTGTTTACTGTATTTAAATACTAGCTGCGCCCCGCGGTTTCACTCGCGTAAGTCCGTGTCCCGTAGGAATATCGGAATATAAAGCCTATATGCCTATATCTTATTCCAGTTATCCAACTATCTACGTACCAAATTTCATTGCAATCGGTTCAGTAGTTTTTGCGTGAAAGAGCAACAAACACACACACGTCGTTACAAACTTTCGCATTTATAATATTAGTAGGATTTATCTTCTTAATTTAATGTTACGTAAGTCACTATCGCTATTGTAAATGAGAGCTTTTTTCTGATCTGACATAATCAGCAGGACATTAAAACATCCATATTTTTTTTGTTATTTAATCTAAAACAAAATTTCAAAAATATTAAGTACATTTCCTTTTACAAAAATACTTCAAAACTCCTTATATGCTCCAAAAATACAAACATGTCCATATTTAACGTACATGTATCTAAACACTTACAAATTACTAAGATATTTGTATCATATTTCTACAATGGGTACCAATAAACTATTTGATAAAGGCACTTAAGTATTCAAAAACTTAACACTAAGAAAAAACAAACACAAAATTTTTAATTCTTAATAGATTTAAGCAATTAGTCATTTCTACACATACAATGGAACTGGTCTCAAAAGATGAAACTTACAACTTACATGTAACTATTCTTGTACAGGTAACAACAATATCATCTATTTTTAAAATAAACAACGTTTTTACCCTTACTTAGCATTATATATAGACCACATCTTTCCTCCCCTCTATTTTTTTACATAGAGATCTTTATTGTTAAAGATTTGATTTGATTTGATGATTAACTATTATATTATACTGTCATTTGTACATTGAACTTAAATCTTCATTCATGGCTTAATATCCGTTATCTATTACTTTTTAAAATAATTTTTAATTCTACTTGTGCATTGGAATGTCCTTCATAATTTGTATTAATTTAGTTATAGTACTTAACGTAAAATGTTGACCATAACATGGAGTGTACATATGATGGTTTAGTTTCTCATAAATTGATCATAATTTAATAAGCATTTTAATCTTACGCATTTAACCTAAGTCTAATTGCATTTTTTTTTTTTTTTTGTAAAGACTCATAGGGTAATATAGTTTCGTTTACGCATTCATAAAAAAATCCCTATCAACTTGTTTTTCTTTGTCAATCCTAATTGAAAGAATAAAAGTTAGCTAACCTCATTACCAAATAAGCTAATTTAAAACGCGATCGGTGCATTTGCGTTGTCCATTCTTATATTATATCTGTGGTCACTTGTCAATGGTTATGGTCGTTCTTAGTATGGATGATGACGTCATTATCTGTTGTTATTGCAGCCCTACAGCCCTTCGCGATGCTGCTGCACTGCCACCGAATCCTCTTTGCGTGAGTCTTGCATTGATATCCAAATTTGAATGAATACTTCCCAACGATGATCATACTCTTGCCTTTACGAGTTTTCCCAAACACCGGAACTGAAAAATATTATTTGTTACTACCACTCGTAAATATTAATAATCTAAATAAATCGAAATAAGTTTTAGCACGTATAGATGAATGAAAAGATGCAATAATACAATTTTGCATGATTCTTGTTTTTTTTTTAATTTGACCACCATAGATTATAAAACAAGTAGAAACTTGAAAAAACAGAAATGATAAAAATTATTGGTTTGTAACCTTATCTATACTATTTCAATACATGGTTTAGATCGATAAAGACAAAAATCATTAGTATTCGTTTTTGGTCTTAAAAAGGAAAAGCATAATGTTTTCAAAAAAAAAAAATTTTTTTTCAAAGTTTTTTGACATTACAACAATTTGTTGACATTAAAAAGAAATTGTGATCGCCATATAAACATTCACGATATAGCAAACTATCAAGTATCAGGTGCCTTTACTAGCACAAATAAAAATAAAAAGTAAACACTCGAATTTCTTCCCGCTAATCTCCGAAACAGCTTAGCCTATTCAGATATAGGTGGCACATGTAATATAATTTAACTGCATAAAACAGATATACACGGCGCCGTGGAAAGCCGCTTGTATCCAAATACAATCTATCTGCTAGCCATCCATAGGCTTCACTTTATGATTATGTTTTAAATAATATTTCAGCACCTGGTCTTCCACCATCATCATGAACGCCTTGCATTTGTAGCTGGATTTCGACGAACAGCTCCACCGCTTTCGTATCCCATACGTATGAGATAGGAAATACCGAAACCCATCCAATTCCAACATTATCTTTCCCTTCCTCGATACTATTCTTTTAACTGGAATATTTTTATTTATATTAATGACAATAAAATAATTTACGATCACGCATGTTCTTTTTGTTCATAAGCTATTCGCGCCTCGCTCTTTTTTAAGCGACCGCGTAGTTAACGAAAATATAGACAGTCTTTGGATCTTTACCGTATAGTTCCTGTTGGGATCTCCGCGACAAAAACCTTCTTAGGCCACAAACTGTCTCTGCACGTTGACCGTCAATGACATACTTAAAATGACAATAGAAAACTCCCGTTTCATTGCTTACACTGACGACGTTGCCATTATTTCCATAGCATGAACAAAAGGTGAACAGAATCTGAACTGGTATCCATAGGAGAAGCTTTCAATAAAAACCTTCTTGTTTGAAATTTTAAAATAACTAAATACTAAATACTTGGACTCACTGAATATGTCTAATATTTAAATAAAAATTCAGAAAAAGTAATAACGCAAAAGTGAAATACCCACATTGAAACAACAACTGGGTGTAACTGTAAAATAAAACAAAAATTTAAAAACGTTATACAAGTTTATATAACTCTCAGTTAATAAAACATAAGACGTTTTAAATATTACGCACGATTAAATACTGAATAAAGACTTGTTTACAAAATCCATCACCAAAACCTTATTAACATTTAAACTAAATATAAAACAACGGGTAAGGACGAAAATGAAATATAAAATAAACACCTATAAAGTAACACTTAAAACTACCGTCGATTTTCTCTCATATAATAAATTAAGTAATCAAAATAAATTCTATTTGCTATTGCTTAGGCTACCTACTTCAAACAAGTACTTTTTACTTGTAGTATATCAATTTGATTTTAAATTTAATCGCCGATTAAGCTAAAGATCTTTAAATACTCAACTTTTATTTACTCCTATATTTTATTAAAATTTATTTAGTACGTTTGGGAGATACAAAGCACCATTTTATATATATATATATTCGTGAAGTTCTTGTTCCTCATTAAAAAAAATGAGTATAAATTCAAAACAAATGTATACTACACTAAAATATGTAAATTAAATTTGTTTGAAATAGTGTCTGATACGTGTCGCCGTAATATCGTAAACACATCTTATAATGAACTCGCGCAATTGCCAACTGTCGAAAAATTGTGATCGGTAACATAACTGCTTACAATTTAACGCCTTATTAATCGATAGATCTATCTATCGAAGGTTTACCATTAGCATTAGGCGCTCGTACAATTGTCAAGTCTCTGAAGGCTGTCCTTGATTGGCCAGCCTTACTTATAATAATTAAATAAATAGGCCAATATATGGCGACGTCACTTTACAAACGCTTGTATTAATCCGAGAATTTGCTATTCCCAAATGTCCGTTATGTACAAGCCAGTCACGGGTGCACCGCTTCGCTTTCATTTCTAGATTTTTTTTAATAAACCGAATGAAACATAACCATCAACATCATATTTTTGCGTCGCCACTCGAAACCTTAACTCATAAAGGGGACACTGAAAAACAGCGCTGTCAATGATCTCAACATTGCAGCATAGGCTGAGTTGTCTCCTTTTTGTCGGGGTCATTATGACACACTCCTCATTTCTGATGCTGG
>NC_052104.1:7332832-7349459 GCF_012273895.1 Zerene cesonia | reverse complement strand
TTCTTTCTTTCTTTCTTTCTTATATTTTCAATCAATTAGCACGCGAGGTGCGTACAGTCGAATGTCATTTCACAATTTTCTCTTCCATAGATGTTACAGATCACAATATTTTCACAGTTGCGAATCTCACGAGCTACTAGATATAGACTCGATTTTAATAAAACGGTTTTCACAATTTTAGGGTGATATTTACAGTATAACCACACTATATTCCGTCTTGCAATTTTCTTCTCGAGAATTAAATCTAAACGTGATTAAATTGACATAACATATTCTGTCCAATTCTTTAACAAATATTAACATAGTACTAGTAGTATTAGTAAAGATACGTAATAAAAAACAGATATTTATATATATACCTCAAATGCAATTATGCATATTCATCACTTACACATCATTTCATACCATTTCAGCATATCGTTCTGTAACATCTATATATATATTAATAATTAATATTATAAATCCCAGCTTTGCTTTGATACTAATTATTGTTACGTTTACTTAAAATCTACTTAACATACTTTTATACGGTCGAACAAATCAATATTTAAAAAGTGTTAACAAACTATCGATTCGGCTTACAAATTGTTCAAGAATCGTCATTAATTGATAATCAACTACAGATAGTAGTTTCGTTCAATTCGTACCTTTGCATTAAACTCCCCTCTATTAAGTTGCATTTTGATTCGTACAGATGTTTTAAGATGAATGAGTGTAGAAGAAGAATCTTCCGTTTTGCACATTAATTAATTATATAAATACGTTAGAGTCAGTAATGGTAAAGTTACGGGAAGACAGTCCCAATTATTTTTCATTATTAGTGGATATATTTTTCAATTCAGTAGCAAAAAATAGAATGCTATCATAAAACTCTTAGAAAATAACAAATTAATTCATGTATATGAATAGGACAATTTCCTTCCAATTAAATGTCACTAAAACTACATAAATTATTGCAAGAACACAAGTGTGCCTACACTTATGTAGTGCGCGAATCTTAATAGGCAAAAACTGGTTTCTAGTGAAAAATTGGTTATTATATTAGTAGAACATTTCAAAATTCCAGTATCGTACACTGTTCTAGAACATTCAAGATTCACCTGGATTCTTCCACGTTGGTAGATTGAACAACCTTTCCTCAACCGTTCAAATATTTTTTATCCAGTACTTAATATTGGCGTATTCAGAATCTATTCGCACTAATGTGCGCGACAGGATCGTGGAAGCCCCACACGCGTACTATAGCATTGTCCATTGTGTGCAGAGAAGCTCTACATCCAGCCTTGGCCTTCACGCAAACCCATCTCGTCCTACTGCCGTATTTGTTAACTCTGTTAAACCGATACTGCCCGATCATGATAACTGGGTTACCCCTTTGCGATTGTGCGAACACTGGATTCAAATCTGCAAGGGAGACTTCTGTTAATACTTGCTCGTATGATGATATATATATATATATGTCGAAAAGAAAACCAATCTTGTTGATGTGCACTGCTGTTTCATTTCTATATTCATGATAAGCCCAACCGATAGTGTTTATGAATTTATATAATAATTGTTTTATATAATTGTTGATTACATATATTTAATGTTATTGATTTTACGAATATATGCAAATAATAATTCATTAATCGAAAACGGACATGCATAGAAATTGCATGAAATAAGTAATTTTACTCAATATGATGGTACAAATATAAGTTACTTATTAAATTAATAGATATTAGCATTATAAGAAGGGTACTCACGTTACAAGTTGTTAATGGATGTGGATATATTTATATCTTGAATAATTATTTCCCTAGGGGATGGTACGGTAACCGGGATGGTACGTGGTATCTACCACTGATTCTAAAATGGAACTAAATAACAACAACTTCCTATTAATCACGAAAGGGATAACGCAAATCGATTAAAAATTCATGGAGCTGTCGAGTAACAAAACCAAAAAGAAAATACACTTGAATTGAGAATCTCCTTCGTTATTGAGAAGGTCGGTTAAAAATACAAGTTACTTTTACCTAAAGCACAAATATAGATTTTGACAAAACAAAACTTGGGGAAAAATTCCCTAGCTCGCATTTATATAGATTTAAGTATTTATAAGATTCCTCCGTTCTATAGTCATGGAAATTCCCTAAAAAACCTAAATCATTGTTTTCAAACTATAATTATCGTTTAATTTGTATCTGTAATAATAATATGTCTGTATTCTACTTTTAAGAAATGACTCTGTTCAATTTGTGCATGCTGTGTTAACCTTTGTAGTAACAAAGTTTTGTCGCAAGAATGTTTGTTTTAATATACTATTTATACTTAAGAATTCCTGTAAACAAAATAAATAAATGAATAAATGATCTGAAATTTCCGCTGTCACCGAAATATTTTTTTTTAATTACGTTTATAATAAATGAAACAATAATGTTATAGTATGATTTATTGGTGATCAAAGTTTATATTTTAACATATACCTACCTGGGTACAGGATTATATAAACGTAATTACGTTGTTAACAAAGAATTGAAATCTAAGTAGACAATCTTACAAACATAGACACAATAACTGTTGCCATACTTATTGTAACTATATCTGTAATTCAAATGAAACAATTCATAAAAAAAGCTTACTAAATATACCACTTAAATATGATACTTATCTTAATAAAGAAAAATGACATTTATTAAAATAAAAATGCAATTAAATCGATTCGATTAGTTCGCTCCAATACAATTACAAGAAAAAAAATCTACTTCTTATTTTACACTAAAATCTAAATGCGTTCCTTATTATTCTTTCTGGAATATTCCGAAGTCAAGATGAAGTGGGTATGGTGCTGTCTAATTATTATAATAGTAGGTATTAATACGAAAAGTCGTGCAAATATATCGCGTACCTGAATATATTGTTATAATTATCTACTAACCATAAACTTTAAGCATCTTACCTAGAAATTTTCTACTCTATTAACCTACAAATGTTAATTCAATCAAATAGTTTGTCTCTGACATAAATTTTGCTTTCCAAAATTCTATTAAATTTTTAACAATTTCTTAAATATTTTCAACGACACATTTCGAAAGTGCGAAATATAAAATTGTGTATTTATCGTTAATTCCTGCCGAAAGGTTCTATATTATACTGAAATTTACCAATATTTACCATACCAATAGTTACATGGATAAAATTCAGCCTAAAATAATTAATTAGCTAGGATATTTGCCTAGGATATTGGTAATTATTTATACAGAAATGATGATTTTTTTGTATGAACTGATTAATTTCCTTATTTTAAAACAGAATTTACGATTACATTACGATCTTTTGATTTCGGTGTTGTAGGTACTATATACTTCGTATTTATTTTTAATGTAACAAGAATAAAGAGATACAGACAATTATTAAACCGTGAATATACATATCATCAAATTCTACTAACACACATAGTCAACTATAGATGTATATATTTATAAATCATCATCCATTGCTGGTTCGATAGGATACAGATTTTCGAAGCGAGTAATATAAGCAACAATTTAAGCCTAATGATTGTGAGCGCCAAGGGTCTTCACAATCACATTGTCCACAGTAGTGAGAGCCGCGGTGCATCCAGATTTCTTCTTGATACAGGTCCAACGGACTTTGGACCCCCAGCAGGCGTGCTTATTGAAGCGCCATTCACCGATTTGTACCACCAGATTACCACGTTGAGACAGGCCGAATATTGGTTCTGAAAACAACAAATAGTTGTTATATTTGTTCACGGTATTTGTTAAATATTAATAAGTAATATTAATTTAGGTTACTTTACATGTTTAGGTGCTACTACTTAAAATAAGGGAAGTATCCAAGTACCTATTACCTACTTTTATAATTTCAGTCAGTTTTACTTTATATGATATTTTAACTAGCAATACAAAATTCCTATATGTATTGCTATATAAAATATACAGAAGTGTAATCAAAATATAAAAGTTCTATAAATATTTTATCAGTACATTTATATAATAAAAAAAATAAAAACACTGCAGTAAACTGGAATGTCAATTTAATTAGTTGTAAAAATGTGTACGATTAATAATACATAAGTAGGTACAGAGTTTTTTAAATGTATTAAACTATAAATCATATTTTTTTAGTAAAATTAAATATGGAAATAAATTTCAAAAAACTGTGTTCATAACATTTTATAATATTTGTCTAAGAACTACTGTCAATTAGGAATGATCAATTATTTACTTCTAAGTTACTTATAGAAAACTACTCGTAGCTTGTATAAAGAATGTTTGGTCATAAAATCTCTTTATATTTTAACATGCATATGGCATTTATTTAACTTTGTCTCCCCATAACATCTCTTTCAACCGCTATTTGAATACCTCAAAGTTAAATACTTTTCATAGAAAAGTTTCTTCTAAAACGTAGGTGAGTTCTACTATAAAATATACCTATATAGTAGTTTTCTTTGAAGTGTAATTTATACTTAATATTTTGATTTTGTACTAAATAACTAACTTTTATTCATATCTTATTATTCCTTCTTACCTCAAACATTCAAATATTTAAAAAAATATAACGAAAAAAACAATCATATGGGGCGACGCCTATCCACTCGGCCCACGCTATCATCGAATTTCTTCTACCTTTTCGATTATATGAGTCTAGGTGTCCTTATGATTAAAGTTTTTCTCTTCATTATATTTCGCAAACATTTCAAAATTTCATTTAAAGCTTCACAAAATTATACCTTCAACTTAGATCATATCATAAACGCACTTTAAATCATGAGTATCAATTAACATTACTACCATTATAATAACCAACTAATAATAACCGACTACATCCACAATCTCTAATGGTTATGCCAACCGTTGAGTTTCATAAGTCTATTATCCACTGTGACTGCGACACATTTGCAACCGAAACTCTTTCTAGCGGTACATTCCCACCACGTCTTCATGCGACGTGAGAGCTTTTTTATAAACCTGTAATTGCCCCAGCTGATTGTAGGGTTTCCGTATTTAGTTTTTTCGAATTTGATTGCATCTGCATGCTCGAACACTGAAAACAGACGTGTAGTGTTAAATGATGGACATAGCAGTCAATATGTATACGAGGATAAGCTAAAAGGTGATATTTGTGAATAATTTACTAGAGGTTTCATTATAAAAAAGTTATGAGAGTTAAATATGATTTTAAGGCATTCGATTTTTTTTTAACCACAGCCAGAAAAAGGATTTACGACATTAGGCTTGTTGTGCCGGCGTTCCATGGATAGGAATTTGTTTTTATTTTAATTTTTTCAATATTTCTTTGAGATATGATATTTGTCTAGTTGTTTTCACAATTGGAAGTCACAAAAAGAACTTGATCAACCATTAATTTTGCCCATTATTATTTTATAAATCCAGAGCACACTTATGGGCTATTGAATTAAAACTAAAGATTATTTAGTGGCAAATGCGATAATAAAAAGACTTAAAACTCGACTGTTCCGTGGGTGTGTGACTGAACCCAAAAAATGAAAATTTGTGCTATTCAACTTCAATATTTCGACAAGTGCGATTTTTAAATAAAATGAAACAGCGTAAATAAAAATAACATGTATAAACAATAATTTGGTATTATATTGTCATTTTGATTATTAATATGCATAGTAATAAAAAAACAAAGTTTAATACCTATAACATAATAATATCTTTAAACAAAACAAATCTTAAAAACATTTTCCGTTTGATAAAACTACATATTCATAACAGTGAACAAACGTTAAAAACTAAAATTTCATTCTGGTCGTATAGCTTGCACAATCTATCTTAACAACTCACATAAATTCGGAAATTATAAATGAATATAAATATATGGATGTAATAATATAATATGCTGCAATATCATTATACATTTCAAGTCAAAAATATATAAGTACTAAGCATAGTTTGAAAAGGAGTGTGTTTTCATTCATACTCCAAAGGACGGACAATAATTGGTTGCCAACTACCCCCAATACCAATACCATACAAATTTCTATAATACATAATATTATCAATGAGTATGTTCATTAACCATCTTTATAAGCTGCATGTCATATGTAATAGCAAATGCGTTACATTTGTGATTTGTTCTGATACACAACCATCTGTCGCGAGCTCCATAGTTTTTGGTCAACTTATATCTATATTCGCCTATTACAAGTACCGGGTTGCCCCGTTTGCTTTTACTAAAAAAGTACTGAAAAGAGCCCAAACCTGAAAGAAGAAATGACGATAAGATTAACGAGAATAGAAAAAAAAATAGCAATAAAACTAGTGCATAATAAAAGTATCAAATGATTATGTCAAATAAGAATTTTTTATTATGTATCTACTTTTTGGATTGCATTACGTTTATTGCATATGATTTGTTAAACACTCAATTCAAGAAATCATCAAGTAACTTAGCGGACAGATAACACAATAACTTGCATATGAATGTCTTAATACTTAATCAAAGTAAGTAGATGTACCAATGTCCAATACATTGGTCGCGTAATGAATGGATAATATAGTAACTGCAGGTAGAGAGCGTTATGGCAGTTCAATAAAAAAAACAATCTTATGTTTAGTAAAAGTACCCTTAACCTGTATGGAAAAACTACTTGTATATTTACTTCAGTAAAACGAAATTTCAAAAAAGTTACAATGCATGGTATTGCATAACACGCAAAATAAAATATTTTATGTCATAAAAAGGAACGAAGTTACGGAAGGTGAAAGCACATTGCGAATTAATTATTAAAACAGACTTTCCGACAATTCAAAGGAAGCAAATACAAGTCCCATAACGACACAAATAATTCAAAAGAGTTTTGCTGGCACAGTAAAACTTTTTTCGATTTTTTTACCAAATACAAACAGAAAATTCAGTGATTATGATTAACTTCAAAGTTGATTATCTGCTCTCCCACAGTCAAGGCCTTCGCCTTGCACCCCTTGGACTGCCGGTTGCAACGCCACTTACATTTGTCTTCCCGCTGGTACTGCACGCAGAACCTGTGTTGTCCAATACAGAGCAAGGGTTTGCCATACCGAGATTCCGAGAACCAAACCTTTTCTGAAAGGCAGAATACTTACATAAAAAATATTTCCATTTTGTTAAATCACATAAAGTGTACAAAATTATTAAAGTCCTTAAAAAATGTTTATAAAAAATAATAACTGAGTACTAATTAAACCTATCCTAACAATTCATAATTTAACAAATTTGATAAAAAAATCAGAATAAAAAACAAAAATTAAAGGGAATGGAAATAAAACCAATTAAAAAGATTATTCGATATAGCAAGTAGGGAATAAAATTACACATAATTTTGAAAAGTATATTAGTGTTCATTGGTTTGATGATTTCTTAGAATAAGTTTTACCTAGAAATCATTGTATCCATGCGAATTGACGCTTTCACACACAATAAATAAAACTGACCTACATTTATTGTAATTCAACTTAGAATTCGAACACACCCTTTAATTGCAATAATTCTATATACATAATCTTTTTTACAAAAAGTCACTTGAATTAGTACCTTCCCTAGGGACGTACCCTAGGGAAGGTACTAATTCAAAATCTAAAATGGGACCAAATGCCAATAATTTTCTATCATACAGGTCAATCAGTTGAAAAACCATGGAGGTGTTGAGTACCCAACCAACTCAAAACGAATTGAGAACCTCCTTCAAATTTGACACGTCATTTCAAAAAGATTCATAAAGATATAATATATAAAGATTGATTGGTGTATTTATAAATCAAGTTTCTAATGGTATTTGTGTAATTTATATTGAATTATATACAAGTCGAAGCTCGATAAGCCTATAAGTATTTACAATCAACATTCTACAAACACATTATACACTTGACATAATTTTCTTCGCTTATAGAAAATTAATGCTTTCAAAATGATTACTTGATTCAAGACTACACTTTATACAGAAAATACAAATTTGCTCACAATAGCGAAACAAAATTGGAAGCGACTAGACCGTTATACACGATGCAAATTATCATTTATATTCGAACAAAACAAAAACAAAACACTTCACTTCTCTCAATGCGTAGAAGTGTTTTGTTTTCGTACTCTTAATAATATAATCTGAATGAGTATTTAGTGTTTGTTTTCTTCAGAAAATTCATAGTAAATACTTGTTAAGCATCAAACGTGAAACAGAATCAGGAGTGTCTATCAACATGCTGCGAGCAAAATTGCGTGTTGCAAAGTTGATAAAAAATACATTTGATTGAGAATCTCTTTCGATTTTGGAAACGTCGGTTAAAATGTCCCCCTGAGCGTCAACATTTAATCAAAGTTTCCATCAATGTCCTCGCAGATCACCAACAATGTTGCTCTACTGTTGCTCGGCAAGTTTACCATGAATTGACTTTAGATGATTTGAACTAAAATATACTAGTCGTGGCAATGATCATTCCTCACAGATATAATCTCGTTTCCGTAGGTGTTAATACGCGCGTTGCACTTTGCCTTGCCGCACTTCCACGATATTTTCTCACCGTTCTTATAATTCTTGAAGAACTTCATACCTTTGAACATGAGGATCATGTTGCTGCCTTTACCGGATGGTTGGAAGTAGCACGAGGAATCGACCCCTTAAAACAATCGACTCTCTTAAAAAAATATGCAAATAATAAATAGAAGATAATAGGTATACCAATAGAAGCATATTTATCCTTGTTTCACACTCTTCTCTTCAAGGTCTTTTTCAGCTGAATGATGAATGAATTTCAGCATGAGAAACAGTAACGAGTATGGACCGCTCGACTCGTGTATTTCATTACATTATAAGACTAAAGTTATACATTGCAGATATTCGAAAAATAAGGATTTTTAATTTTATTGAATGAATAATTTGTTTATTTTTTTCTTATACGCATAATGACTAATATTGCACTCCTATACATTATAGATATATTTTAAAATTCCTTTAAAATATTGATTATATTATATAAATAATAATAAAACTCAAATCATCTGTAGAAAATATTAAAAAAAAACACAAAAATAAGATTCAAGCAAATTTAATAAGCAGTCTATATTAAAACAATACAATAAATATATACAGACTATAATAAAATAACACATCTACCTATAAAAATTCTATAGAAGGAATAAGGCTCATATATATAATAATTCTTTAAAAAATATCACGAAATTACGTATCGTTGAGATATCACTAAAAGCTAAGCTTGGTTTTATTACAGCGTAGCTTTCAAAGGATAAAATTTAGAGATCATCAAATAAGTTAACTTCAACTCTATGTCATCCTTACAAACAACAATCTAACATCACATTCACAAGTCTTCGGATCATAACATTCTCTGAGGATGACCATTTCATGGTGAACCGAATACAAAACTTAATATAAAACTATAAAAACATTAATCTAAAATTGTGATAGCACCGTCACTCTTTTTTCTCTTCGGAAGCGCTCCGATGCCAGAGATCAGTTTTGGGGGCGATTCGGGGGAAGTTCAGGGCATGGAGAGCTAAGGAGGCTGCCCTCGGGGAGGTGATAGGAGATGGGAGAATTGCTGCTGCTATGGAAGGAACTGTGAGAGCGTGGGAGCGCGGTCGAAGCTGGACGAAGGCTCCATTACCACACCGGGCGTGGGACGGCGGCGCGTGGTTGTGCGCGTCGGAAGATGCCACCAACCGGCCCGATATTAACCTCACTCGAGCCCTGCAGCCCATGTGCTTCGAGGAACAGTAGAAGAACCGCCCGCCCACTTGCGAGTAAGTGAAACCCTTTAGCACCAGAATATACTTCCCCTTTTCTGTCGGGATGAATTGCACATCTGTAACGTGAATGTCTTTTAGCAACGCATTCCGTTCAGGAGAATACACATACAAAAGTATATAGATGAATAAAAAATAAAATCACTATTCAATACACATTACTAACATTTTATTTATTTGAAATGTTATCTTAGAATATGACAGATTATATCATCAATAATATCATATCATCCGTATTGAGTACATACGATAAACTTTGCTGAAACACGCACACAAACACCCACTCTATGAAAAAATCAGCTACAATAGTTATGTAAACAAAATATTGCGAATTAGGGAAATACAAATAACAGACTAAATTAATTTCATAATTCTGTAAAATATCCTTACAATAAATCCTACGCAAGCTACTTTTAACTATATCTTAATATATACGCCGTTTCGCTTTATATATTTAGGTGGTAAGTGTGTATGCTCCGTGGACATTCGTAATATTTTCCCATTTGGTGTGACTTGCATTCTCGCCTTACAACCCGACGCTTTTGAAGAGCAGCACCAGTGAGGTGAGTTGTTTATTTGCGAAAATGTATACTGTTTGTACATTATTAAGTTTTTACCTTTACGTGTCGGTATTTTCACAATTTCTTCTGTAATACAATGAATGTAGTGTTACATTATGTCTCAAAATTAGTGCGTGTCGTATTCGGAACACGGCTGGTGGTAGAGCGTTCCAATATTAACTGTCTTTTACAAATTAATATAAATATCACAGAGGCAATATCATTAACTGGAAATGCACTAATCATAACAAGATACATAAACGACCAAAATAATTTTCCAAACAGGAGACAATATCATAGTAGTAACATACGTGACAGTTTCGTTATTCTAGGATACCAAGGTTCCTTTTGAAATCTTTTTTAGTTTCTCCCGATAACGCCGCTGTTTTTCTGCTGGTTTTAACCTCTTTGTTTTTTCTATGATGGTTTCTGGATACAGATTATACGTAATAAGTACTAGTTACGTTATTACTATAACATTTTGCGATTTTACGATAATTACTGCTATATTTTTTATTGAAAATTGCAATTATATATTTATCTGTTTCACAATTTTAATCTCTCTGGTACAATTTTTTTTTTAATACATTTTACGATTCCGTCACAGTGAAAACTTAACGTATTGTTGTATGGAGCTTAAAAAGAATTGTTGTAACGTAACAGTCAAAAACGAAAAATAATAATATTTTGAGTCAATTACTTACCTAGTGGAGGTAGCCGAATAAACATTGTATGTGGTAGTCGCTTCGGCACGACTTGGGTCAGTTCCCTTGGGCCAGCAGCTATTGAATAACCTATGATTTTTTTTAATCTACCACCGATTCAGACTGTCGCGTTATTTAATCGTGCACAACCGTTATGTACATAGTTTAAAGAGCACGTCAAAAACAAATAACATAAGAACATAAAAACATAAAAAAGAGAACTTACTCTTGGTGAAAAAGAACAACGACCTTCTTCTTAAAAATCAGCTATCTGCTTCTGAAATTTCCTTTATAATTGGTTCAGCGGCAGAACTGGAACCGCTTCTATATTTATAGACAAGTCAAAATACGCGCCATACTTGGCGTCGAGCATTCGCAGAAATCTCTCATCCAACCTTTACCAACTACAGAATAAAAACGTAAAGCGGTGGTACATAACATTAAAATTATAGTGTAGGTTGTGTCCGTATAGCTTTTATATAATATGCTAGTGATTCGTAAATCGATTCAAAATATATATTTTTAAGTATTCGTACTTGAAGCGGTAATTCCTAGTTATTTTGAGTATTGCTGTGATGTTACATAATATAAATCATTTTAAGCAATATGTGAAAATAATAACACATATATATAAAATAAGAATCTTTATTCAAGTATTATAAAATATGAAATTAATTATTCTAAGCTATATTAATTTTAAACGTAAAATGACAAAGAGTCAAAATTTTTTTTAACATTTCATGATTTCATCATAAAGGGCAAATTTATCACAACGAAATTATAATAATATGAACTAAAATCTTATTTTAAAAATACCTAACATAAACTTACGCATAGAAATATAAAAAAAAAACTATTAGAATATTAAATCTTTTATACATATTTGGATTAAAGAATAACTCACGATTCAACCATTTAAATTTGTATAATTACAAATAGCACCACTAATTTTTATAATAGTATTTTATATATTACCACATACCATGGATCAGGTAGTTATTTTAAACCAAATCTTCACTTTTTATTAAATCTTTTATTTTTAAATTCGAATTCAATGAAAAATATTCTATTATAATAATTAGTGGAACTACACTATTAAATCTTAATACAAATACTTTTAATTGTCACATAAAAATACAATAACAACTTCATAAATCAAGGATTAAAACGGATATTTTTATAATGATTAAAGTCGTGTTTAAAACAAGGTTAATAACATTATACTACGGGAAACGAAGTACATTTTGCCAGACGATATGTTCTCTTTAGAAATATGAAAAAGCCACAGGATTAAGGGTGACGCATGTAAATTAAAACTTAGTAAGTACGCGTCTTATAAATTCTTCCTGGCTTTTTTTATCCAATAAATGAATATTTGTAGGGCGCATTTTTTAAACCTAACTCCCACACAAGTAAAATAAAAACAAACACAAGTATAACATATCCATATACCTACTTGTGTTGAATTCTGCTACAGAATCCTGGAAGAATAATAAAACGGACACTATATACAATTCCCAAGGTTGGCAGGATTCATTTGGCCTTTGCCACCTAATATTACCATTAAAACAACGAGACTCAAACCTAACGAACAACTAATATCCATAAACCAATCAAAATAAACGACACCTTAAAGCATACCGATTGCCCCTATACATGGTAAATATTTATTTAGCTATGAATTTGAACTAATATGTTGATGAAGTTCTGTACAATTGTGTTAACAAAACTGCGTGCTGCAGTCAATGCATCATGAAACGGTCTCGCCGTTGAACCTCCCATTTAAAGAAAGAGTCCATCAACATTTTCGCTAAACAAATATTTACAATGAATACGGGTCTTTATAGTGCATGTTTATTGACGTAGTGACGTCACAGTGATATATCAACATGATAATATAAAAGTGTAAAAGTCACGTGCACGTGTGTATAAAAACGTCCTTCAACAGCCTCGAGTCACTGTCCACTATACAGTACGCGTTACACACGCCTCTGTGTATGCACCTCCAGGTGACGTAGCCATACTTGTTCCTCCTCTTCAAGTGGTACCGATAGCCGTCTCTTACTAATTGTCTTCCACCTCGCTTGCTCATCACGTAGCCTACTTTCGGTCGAGCCATGTACGCTGAAAGCTGAGGCTCACACGTTAAGGTCTCGTACTCTGAAAAATATGTGGCTATTAATGGATTGCTCATAGAGTCCACTTCTTATTAAGGACTTAACCAATCAAAGGCATTTTTTAAATGTTAGACTTGAAAGAAATGACATCAGTTTTACAATAATAAAATATCATTATCCTTTTTTTCTTTGTTCAGTATATATTTATTTCGCCTTTTTCTTTATTACTTTTAGAAGTTCGTCAGAAAAAGTGGCATTAATTAAATAACATCTCTTTTCTCTTATCACATTCTTTCACTATTAATCCATATACAATTTTATAATGTTTTTTTTGTATTGAATAATTTGTTGAACTTTATAGCGGAGAGTACTTACTAAGTATACGATATCAATGTAAATAATCCCTTTAAATATTTCGATGAGTTTGAGTAGGAAAACGAAAATTGAAACAATGATTTGTTTTTATTTTATTGTTATAAGCTTTACAAATAAAAAATACATATAACACATATATACAAGAATATAATTATTGCTAAAACTTGTACATATAAATAATTGTTTAATACATCCAAACTGGCCAAATTTCGTAGCTTCTATGATTTAAAATAATATTCTAGATGGCTTTACCATTAGGAACTCATTAAATAATACATTGCGAGGACTAGACACAGAATCTTCGGTGTTTAACAAATAAAAAAAAAGTGAATATAACACGTGACTATAAACTAAACTAATATTATAAAGAGGAAACATTTGTGTTTTTGTATGTTTGAAATGTTGTCACACAAAAACTACTGCACTCATAAAAAAGTCATCATTACAAAGCTCAATGAGTGACATATACATATATGGCTTTATTTATACCACAGACAAAGGTGGGGCGAACCGCTAGTTAATAAAAACTAGTTATTAAAATTAAATCATGCAAAAACTTTCATCCACTATTTCAACTTTATTGGTTCAGGTTGATTTATTATATACCAACTACATATATTCATGTCCTGCAATTTATTCGTGAAAGCGAAACAGACACAAGCGAAACCTGGCAACCTTGTACTGCCTGGCCGGTTCTTAGACCCCGATTTGCACACAAAATTTCATAAGAATCGGTGCAGCCGTTTCAGGGGAGATTGGTAACATTTACTGTGTCACGACAATTTTATATATTCCCTATAATTCAATCCCTCATTTCCTCTTTTTACATACGTAATAGTTACAAAATAAGTAATACAATAAACTCTATATAAGCTCTATTAAAAAAAAAACTAATTTCTGGCAAGTACGCTGCTGTATGCGGAACATCTGACATCGATAGCTACACCTTAACGTTTATATATATCTTATGGAAATAAAAAATACTGTACATACATGATATCTATTAACTCTAACAGTATATAATAGCTATCTTATATATAGCTGTCTAAATTTGATGTTTCAATACAAATTTATACCTTATAATGTATAGCTATATACCTAATCACCTCACGTTGACTGCGGGAAGACATATTTTAAGACTATATAACATTCACCTGTCTTCAATTCTCTTAAACGATATTTTAATATGTTATATATTCGTTACAAACACAATAAGTACTTAATGTTTATATTAATGTTTATTGCTTGTTTATATTCCATTACTATGTGATTGAGTAAATAAAAATATAAAATCGTATGACGAAGTACGGGACTTGACGGCAGTGTTTGAAAAATCACATATAGTTTTGTGCTTTCTTTAATCTGTTGGTGTATTAAAAAAAAACATTCTTATCATTACTCTACTAGAATATGCTAAGCATAATTGCTTACATCAAAAGGACCAATTCACAATTGCCTTATTGTCAAGCATTAACGATTATCACAGAAGCAGTTTTAATACAAATAGTATTTAAAACTTTCATCTTAACACACTAGTAACTTAAAAAGTCGATCTAAATAGTAAATGCGTATATTGTACCTTATTTACATAATGCATTAGTTTTCTAATCGTTTGAACAATGATGAAGTGCCATTTCTAAATCATAAAAACAAAATTTACGCGTCACTCCCAATCGAACGAGCTCCTCCAAATCTGAAAAAATAAGCTACCATTAACCCTAAATAATATGTAAATTTCTAACCGAATCTACATCTACGTATGTGTCGCTGTTGGATTGTAAAAACCATTAGATTATAATTTATAATTGCAAGCTGTACAAAAATTGTAATTCGATTTAATTTAATATGTATTACATTTGCTTGCAATTCAATGCATAATTTTTCTTTACAATATAATACGAATGTATCGTAGTTATGTTTTATATCGATAATTTACTCTTTCCAAACATAAAGCAGGTGCTAGTAGCGGATCTTCTATGTCTGTGTTGATTTTTTTAAATAAGCCTATCCCATTTTTTCAATTGCCACACACACATTTATTATTTGTGTAATGTAAGTATCTGAATGTGATTAAATTGACTTTAATTCAATTTCTTGTGAACACACTGTATTGCCCAATACTAACACAAAACCACATCTGTTAGGATAATTCCCACCCTTTCATATCTTCCATGTTATCTAGATCCTGAGTCCGAAACTATTACTACTAGACCCGTATCAAATCTTTTGTTTTGTGTAGTTTCAAGTATATTGTTAAAAAGAAACGTTCTAATATATCGTGATCCTTTTCTTCATTCAGTATTCATAAAGAAGAAAATCATCCTTATTTGTTTAAGCTAAGAAAATCTTAGTAGTTCATTTCTTCGACACCATAACATCTTAAGGGACAGTATTTAAGCAAGAGAAAGTTTGCTATACATTTGTAAGTAAAATAGATAAAAAAAATAAAACTCGGTCATGTATGCATTATTTTATAATAAAAAATATAAATTACATATGTACAATTCAATTAATAGTATATAACAAATCATATACAATGTTTTATAAGTAACGATATAAACAACAATTAATTATACGTATACGAGTATGTTACGTTTAAATTTATTTAAATGAAATGAAATCAAATCAAATTAAAATATTTGTTTGTTAACCAGTAAATCCTGCATTACATTAAACGCCGCTCTATACATTTATCTATTCATATGTTGTATAATATTGGAGGGAATTTTGAAATTTTTTCATATTTATAGATTAAAAAAAGTCATTGCATAACATCACTTCCATAAAATGCATATCTTTCTCATTATAATTAGGCACAATTACTTTTACATTAGTTTTAATATCACGGCTGATATATTGTAAAATATATATTATGATGTATAGTGGAATGTAAAAATGTTCACAACTTAGTCTACAATATGCGAATAAAATGTTCATGACTTAGTCTATCAATAACATCATAATATAATGTATTACAAACCATTTACTTTTCTTGATTATGACTTATTAGTTACCTCTATACCTAGTCTTGCCATAAATATTGTAATAAAGAAAAAAGAAAATTGTTAACTGCAAATAACATTTATTACTT
>NC_052104.1:7296702-7331832 GCF_012273895.1 Zerene cesonia | reverse complement strand
ATACATTAAGTATCAAGACATTATTAACTAACGCGTATAAGATAACAAATGAGCATGAATATTTTAATTACCTAATATCTAACAAATATATTACAATAAAAATATGTTAAATTTTCCAATATCTTGTTTATGTTTCTTCAATAATATAATGCAAACAAATTAATGATTATATCTGATCATTACGAAATTTTAAACACGTGAATAAATCTAGAATTCTCTCGTTATTTCTAAGGTTAATAATGTATATAATACCAAAAAATTTGTTAGAATTCAGTGAAATAATCTACATTGTCGATAGAAGCTCGTCGAAATAATAGCATTTTTTAACAACAACTAGCATGATTGATATAGTTTATTATAAAAATACCATCTACAAAGGCACTGTATGACTATTATCTACGCAAATACCACATTTCGTACCTAGTTTGATCCAATAACGTTACCTAAATAGGCGAGCGATATTATATTAATAAAAATTCCCAACAGAGCAAGAGTTACAATTGTCCATTCCATAATGATTTTTTTAGAAAAACTAATTCGCTATCAAAGTGTCACAACTAGCCTAAATTTGAATGGGACCACATGGGAGGCACCTACTCTTACATGTCAAAATTTCCGAGGTAAAAACCCAATAAAAATACATTCGAATCGAGACCTTTTTTTGATGTCGGTTGATAAGGGCCCAATGCTAGCTATGGTTGTGCATTCCATATGCCCTGACGATGATTCCATCAACTGTAGTGAGAGTCGCCACGCAGGAGTGTCGCCGCTTCTTGCCGCAAACCCACCTCACACGGACCCCGGACGTCCTCTCACGGATGAAGTTGAAACCTTCGTGAATTATCATGGGGTTACCTCGTCGTGATATGACTACCTGAAAACCTAAAACCACTTGGATAATTATTGATCTTGATTGAAGTGAAATGATACATTACAAGTAGACTTCGAACTATAATAATTATTTTCAACTTTTACAATTTGGTACTTGGCGTATTTATTCATATAAAAACCATAATTTGTTCAATAATGTATTTACTACAGAGTTTCGCTTAAAACAAGAGTTCAGCGATCCTAGTGTTTGAACTTTATAATTCTTTCTATATTTTTCAGAATAGGTATATATCCTGTTCATATCTATCTATAATTATTATTTTCTCAAATGAATTGCTTGTATTCTTTTTTTGTTTTTATTTTCACATTACAAATACCAATAACGAAAGACTGATTCGATGCCATGAAGCATAAAAAGCACAAATGATGAATCAAAACATAACATAACACATAAATTTATACAATTTCTTCCAGCTTAAAATAACAAAGCTAAACCACGCTCTTAGCATACTCGTGCCGCCATCTATCTAACTTCCGATGCGTTTTTTCGTGGCCAATACACATTCAACATCTTACAGAGCTATGATTCGCCGACGGTCGCTCGAGGGCGCTGTTTTTCATTTCCACCAAATCCCATAAACCTTCGCCTCAGCTCAATACGTCTATATCTAAAATCCTTTCATTTAAAACGTACTCTCAAACCGCTAATCATTCAATTTGTTCTTTTACACGAACACGACAAAACTCACACTAACCTTAAATTGACTCAATTATGCATGGTGTTTGTAGGTCGATTTTCCACGTCATCTTAATGAAACAAGTGAGTATGTAGAACAAGAAGTAACGGATTTCTTGATGTGAATGTGCCTCAGCACACTAATAACTCGCCGGCATTCTCACGGAACGATACACACGGCTTTGCTATTTGAATACTTTCTGTCAGAGACAAAGATTATTTCGAGTCCCTTTAATACTCTTGAGCCTCGCTATTGATTCTACAAGAACACAGTAAAATAAATCTCTTATACTATAGTTATTATATTTTCATCAACCTGCAATCATTTCGTCATTTCAATACTTTCTGTCTCAAATATTGTTTCAAGTCCCTGTAATACTCTAGGCTCTTGCTATTGATCTGACATTAAAATAACTCTGATATCATTGTTACTTTTTCATCCATCTGTATTTCTGTACAGGTTGATGAAAAAGCGTCGGCTATCATTTACAAGTATTAGATTTTAAATGAAACTGGATTCTTTTTTATATACATATTTTTATTATGAATTGCAATGTATTGTAATATAATTGTCAAAACTGTAACATAATTTACTTCTAATCTCTATCTCTACAATCATCAAATAGACAAAGGAACATTTCAAAATTTCTCATGTATCGAATTAACTCACTCATATTATTTACGATTATGAGACGCAAGAACCAGTGAGGTACAATCTCCGTTTTTTTTTAAGAAAAAATATAAAGGAAATATTTTTACAAACACTGTAAAAGTGTTATACCTTTTAATAGTATTATATTTTTAATTGAGGTCGTAAAAGCATATGAAACAAAGGTCTGAAGAGAATAAGAATTTATCTAAATGCATAAATAAACGTACTGTATTATTTATTATTTTGTATTTAATTAGAGCAGGTTTTGGTGCGGTATGGGTACACAATTTTGGTGGGACCTTATAATATAAGCCGGACAAATACAATATTCCCTCAAAAATACTTTCAACGATTTCTCTTCATCCTTTTTCAACTTTAAAACCGCAAAAAAAAATCATATACCCCATACCTACAGCTACAAAAACTTACAAAAATAATGATTAGGCCAAGATATAACCCATGTTTCGAATGCACTATTTCAATTTCAATAGCATCAGCAGCCTACGGCTAGGTAGGTAAAAATCTTTATAATATAATCCCAACGAATGAAAGTCTTTAGGTCCATTGAATAAAGTACTATTTATGGGATGCAATGGATTCCCTACCTGCATCTGACCCTAGAAGCGATCACAGTATTCAACAAAAAAAAAATTTAAATAGAAACACATCAAAAGCCAGGATGTCTAGACATCTTTTTTTGTTCCCAGAATACGCAGGTAAAATTCTTCAATCTCTCTACCTTCATTTGGTGAGGGTTAGAAATAAAAATATTCATACATTAAACCATTTAATTACAATCGAATGTAAGAAGTTTTGGCATCCTATTTGGCACATATTGAATGACATCATTTATTAAACTATTAACAAATTAAACTACATATATATCACATGCACCGGCTGTACAACAAAGTATAATGTTTGGGCAAAAACCCTTTTTACTAAATGGTAAACAATATAAATATGATAAATAACGATAATACATATACAATATATGTATATTACGAATGATTTTATTAATGATAACCGTTACATTCAAAATATATTACAAATAACTTCCTTTGTTTCTTCCAAAATCATGATACAAAAAGTGTTCTTTTATCTTTCGAGTCTTGATAACTTTGGCACACTGTCGCAAACTAAATCGTAAGATTCCATTCAACTCACGACATTAAGCAGATTATTTGAAAAAATACGGACTTAATATTTTCTACTTAATAAACTATCTGCAATCAACAACATCTCCCTTAAACCTAATTATATCGTGACATCTTAACCATGAAAACACATTGACTAGCTTATATATTTGGAATTAAAATAGATACTACTTAAATAAGTCTCAATTCAACAACATTGTATCTACATAACATATTTGGCGGTATTCAAATTCGAAGAAAAATGTGACTAGACCAAGTGTGAACATTGAATCTGTTTATATTAGCCTTATATATAATCCCACTTCCCAATACTACCCATACAATCACATATACCATATTTAAATCATATTAGAGAATATACCTATCGAAAATTAAGTTAATTAAAATATTACTCTTAAATAAAATAAAACTATATCCCCATAGAGTTGTCACAAGTTAGACATTGTCCTTAACTTGCGATCGTAACAACATACGAAATCGGAACCAAAACAGACTAAATCTAGCCGAGACTAACATTTATGGCACGCCTAATCAATTAGCAAATTGATCAATTGTATAAAAAAATTAAAATTCCCATTTCCACACCAATGTTTGTTACGATGGTGAATTACAATCTTTCTTTTCGCTCACGTACATGCTCGACATTTTCGGAGGGTGCGTGTGCATGGGCGGTTGTCCCAACACCCTGTCATATAAGGTCAATATGGAGGCTGGACAGCTGCGGGATTTCCTCGACGAACAGTACCACAAAACCCTTGCCTTCTCCTGCTTCTTTCTAGAGTTAACGAAGTAGGTATTACCTTTGTAGAACAGCAGCTTGCCCCCTCGCGGCGTGTAGAGATAGCGAGCACCACCTTGCAAACAATTGAATGTTATAGTTTATTTTCATGTGAATATATTGTAACATACATTGTACCTACCTTATAAATAAATAAACATACTAATATAACATTACAAAAAACAAATAGTACATCAGTTTATACCATACCATACTCAGATATATCTGGATTTCAGTTACCTTTGTACTCAATAAATATAGTTTTAATAAATAATACAATAGTTTTAACAACCAAATATTTTTTTATGTAGGTACCTTTATTTTTATAAGTGAATTCATTAAAATTTAAATGATATACTCGTAATCTAAAATCACATTGATAGAAGTTAACGTCACACGTGACACGATCTTTTTTTATTGTTTATTTCATAATAAACAATATTACAACTTATGTTACAGCTTAAAAATGCGTAAAATAAATGAATTTGAACTATATAATATGGCACTATTGGTTTAAGCAAAATTAGTCTTTAGCATACTTCATCTCTATAGTTATCGCGATAGTTCCTGTAAAACATTATGATTTAACATATCCAACAACTTAATAGTATGTTGTATTTATAAAAAATAGAAAACGTAAATTATGGATTATTGCTATATACTTAATTTTATAACTCCCTGTATCCACAAACCACATAACATCGTTGAAATAAAGAAAATTGTACTATTGTGGCAGTTAACATGAAATATTCTATAAATTCCACATGTCTCGAATTACGAAGTCGATAAAATTTATTAAATTAAACATTTATTGAGCGTAGTTTGCACTCATTACTCCCGAGACCGTATATTTGTACAGGACCAAAATAGAAAATAGGAAGTAATAAATTGGAAATTGGCGGGATTGATTCCATATATATTCTTCATTTAAGACACAACTTACTGTTAAATATTAATTCATTATTCTTCGTTATTTACTAGTCGTAACCACGTTTACTTTTTATGACGCTAGAGGCCCCTAAGAATAATTTCGCTCTTTATTACCGTAACGGAATTTATTTATTTATTTATGTATGTAAAATATTTTTACACTTTTTCATTATTTTTAAAAATGTTAAATTAATGCCCATCTATGTTCTAAATGTTACAACAAATTCAATTGTATTGCATATTTTATAATTAAAAAAAATGCATCAAACCTTTTGCCGTGAAAAGACTATTTTTTATGATAAAAGAAGACGGCTACTTTTGAAAGCGTATACAATATGCTTCAAAATGCAGCTACGTAGCATGGATTTAAATTTTCTTCTTATTAGTAATCACTAAGCGGCACAGCTCAAGTACGTTAAAGGCACTTCGATGCCAGGCTGCTATACAAGATTTCTTTCACTATTTAAGTCATTTCCTTGTATAGTTATTTTTTACCCAAGTATATTGCATATCGCCGCAATTTTCAATAAACTTTTAAAATAAGGTAGAACCTACCTACACAGAAAGTTCAATTCGTATATGAAGGCATTTAGTAGTGATACCAATACTGTAAAAATTGTCATTAATTATTTCATGAGTGTAAAATTTATATAAATAACAAAGAAGATTTTGTCATTCTTATATGTATTTTAAAATGTGTATGACGTTCAGTCTTCCTAAACAGTTTAATATAAATGTTTCTAAAACTGTGTATTTAGTTATAAGACCCATGACGCCCTGAATGTAGGGCGACGCCCTTCAAAACAATTCCACTAAACACGTGATAAAGTTACGAACAGAAAATAAGTCTTTCAGTATAATTAATGTAATGTATAAGATAAATATGGTGTTCACAGGATACGTAGGTGTTACACTCATGAACCTTTGTATATAACTGTGTTAATTAATTAATGTATCTATACGAAAATAGATTGACTGTTTCGCTAAATGAGCGATATACATTTTCTGACAATAAGCCATAAAATCATATATTGACATTTAAGTTATGGTTCGAGATTGTTCCAAATGACACAAAGTGACATGTGATGGTACGATGATTTGTAACATTTTATAATTTTTATGCAACAAATAACAATATAATAACTTGTGGCCATTTTTAATAATATAAAATTTATGGTATGTGGTTTGTGGTTTCATTCCTGCATAAAATATTGCATAAAATATTTGAACATGATAATACAATATATAAATTCTTATATTGATTTCAAGCCAAGCAGCTTATTGGACAAAATTTGATAAGATGCAAAATATTACGAATTAAGTAACAATGGGTTAAGGACTGGATATTTTTAGAGTAACAAAATTAGATTTCGATAAAAATATAAAGAGCTGATGTAGACGCAAAAACAAAAATTAGGACGGAATATTTCCTTATTCTCAGAACCGAAAATTAAATGATCAGCAACTAAATTTATCTTCGTAACGCTATCGAAGTTTTGTGAAGGCTAATAATTATTATTTCATAATAGATTTGAACCCTAAAATTTTCCTACGTTATCTAATCCCTATAAAGCTCGCCGTTCTATTTCCATGAAACAGGCAAGGTAACTCATAACGTCGTCTTGTTTAAGACATTTTCACTGGGTGGTTAGCAAACAGTCACACGCCCGCAGCAGCACCACGCCGATACTACAGCTGGGCGAATGTACCTTCACTCCTGACCAATGTCGCCACTCCAACCATCGAGATCGAAGTCGCCATTCGCACACAGATATCGCTACAACGACAACACAATATAACCAGTTATGAAGCCTATTCCAAATTTAAAAATAAGCATTCCAAAATTAAACATTATTTTTTAATGTGTATATAATTGATGTATATTAATAGATGATCCGGTTCTAGACTCGACTCGAATCTTGCTCCGTAAATATGACGCAATTTTTTTAGCTAAACTAAAATATGTGCGTCAGATGGAGACTATGAAGACTGTATGTAGTTAGATAAAATTACCAATGCATGAGTTTAATTTTTTTTTATAAATTATGTACAAGTATATCTTCATTTTATTTCACAATAACAAGTATACCAAATCTAATATCTCAAAAAAGAATAAAAGTGAACTTGTAACAAAAGGATAATTCTAGAAAATTATATTTACATAAACCACATCTGATTGTGTATTTAAATCTACCGTGACATAAAAATGCTCTTTTTTTCTAGCACAATCGCTTCGTAAACGTGCAAGTAAAATAAAAAAACGTCTCATCCCAAATAAAATGCACAGATAGGCATCGCGAATTCTATAAAAGTTATTTTTATAGCATCCATTAAAGATGCGGAAGCGTTATTGTGTATATTCGGGGTGGTGGCTCGGTGGGATGCTGGTTATCGATTCACCATCAGGGCTGCGCGTCGCGCATGCCTCGCGTGCCCGCGAGCTCGTGCTACTTGTAGGGCTGCCACTTGCTCCGTTTTTTAACTTATCACATAAATTTTTTTTTTTTTATATTTATTTGATTGGTTACAATGGTGTTTGATGTGTGCACACTTAAGGAAAGTTTTCAAAAGTATGATGGCAGTCAATGTACAAATCTATAAAAAAAATACTTTACGAATTATATTAGGCCTACATAAAATGTTGTGATACAAAAAAGTTGATGACATCAAATATTAATATTCATAATATCAAAATAACGTTTTTGACAGCCCTATTTACCACCCGGCTCCCTACGGCCTACGCAGCGACCTAGGCCATCGCTACTGACAACCCCCTAATTCATACACATCTACAAATAACTACGGTTTGATTTATGTAATGCGCCATTTCAGAGAAAATCTTTAGTTTACGGCTGCAGGATTGCTCAAGATTAATGTTGGATGATTTGTTCAGTGTTTTGATGAAATTATTTTATGTCTGTTATACATTGAATATACTTTTATTGTATATTTTATGATGTCCATTAATATTCCTTGTTTTATATAAAAAGCTTATCTCAAATAAACAAAATCTATAGATAGAGCATTTCACGAATTGAAAAACTACAAATTTATATTTCATCTAATGCCAAAAATTATACTTCTTAACCAATCATCAACACATAATATCATATAATAACATAATAAAAAAAAATAATATAATTTAATAATATAACATAGAATAATATCAGCGATCAAAAAGCGTAACACTAAGTTTGTTATTATTATTCATTCCATAAACATTCAACTCGACCCACATTTCGTACTCACAATCTATGACGCAACTAACGTTCATAGGAATCGTCGAAAATACGGAAGTCGCGTGTAGAGGAACGTTTTCCTCTTGGCCTACGCACACAAGCGCCCCAAGAAAGGGCCGTACGTCAAAATTAGGGCATACAGGGCGTAACTAGGCTGTATCGCGGGAGACAGCAGGTTACGCCCATGCGATCCCCATGCCCTGCCAAAGTTTCTTCTTTCATAACTTTGTAGCTCGTATTGATCCATCACAACTGCGCAATTCATATCCCCTCGTATATAACTGATATTGCAATCGTATCGGCAAAACTACTTCAATTTTAATGGGCCCTTACAATCATTACAGTGTGTTTTTGAGACGGTGAACGGTGAATTACTTCTGCGTTATATTTCGTGATTTGATTGCGTTAAACGTTGACCTATTTATTATACTTTCTGAGCATTTAATTATAATAGTTTACGATTAAGCTGAAACGTAAATATAAATATGCGGCATTCATAAATCTAAATTAAAAACGTTATAATAAATGTCGCGAAAGAAAAGTTGTTTCATTCACGAATAAAAACTTTATTGAAGTTTGTATGTTTATTTGAATTGAATTTTTGTTTATTACAATGTTTAGTATAAGAAATTCTATATATTATGCAATAAAATACACCGTAGCTCATTAAGTTCAAAACAATAACAATTTTTCTCATATTTACAGCCGTACAATTATCTACAATTTGTACTTCAATGTTTTACACGAATAGCACAAAATACAAAGTAGCAATAAAAAAAAACATTATTTACAATATACAAAAAAAAAATCCCGAAACAAAAAAAAATTGATAAAAAAAAGTAAAAAAAAATTGTCATGATATCTGATTTAAAAAAAAAATATACAAATAAAGCAAAACAGCGCTACCTGTACCTATGATAGATATCTTTACGTCTAACGTACTTGCCATCGGGGGTGAAATAGTAACTGGGGGGGGCGTGGATGTGTCGACCTCGGACCAGGAAGAGGATATCACCGTCGCCGCTTCTTGCTGGTGCCGTGATGACGTCAGCTCGGCAGCCGGCCATGTCCCTCGAGGAGCAGTACCATTGCTTCCTGCCGTACGACTGCAAGTTCTTCAGGTAGAAGGTGTACCCTTCGTGCAGCAGCAGTGCCTTCCCGGTCCTCGACGGCACGTACACAGCCGGCGCCTCCTCTGAACCCATTGGACAACATCAACATGCAGTTATAACCATTAAATACACTACAATACGGCTAAAATTCAAACACCGGACACGATTGAATGATTTAATTCGAATATACATATGTACAACAAATTTATATTACGTTATGACTTCCACGGTTAAAATATGTAAGATATAATAAATAATCATCATATAAATTCATATACAAGACGTATAAAAATTTAACATCGAAAGGTAATTAAAGGTTCTTGGTTCATTGTCATTGATTATATTTGCTTTTGTTACCCTGCATTAATTTATAGCAAAGTATTCGTGGAGGTACGGTGTTAAAAACACAAAATGATTTAAAGTCTTATTTTTGGCGCCATTTTCATAATAAAAACTTGCATACGATAACAACCAATCATCAAAGTTATCGCTCGAATTCGATGATATGCAAATTGATCTTTCAACTTCTCTTTAACGTTGTAATTGAATATAAATTGAACAAATACTTTTGCTTCTGTTTGAGCAATTACATCAGCGAAGATAGAGTCCAAATCAACGCTATTCTCTGTTCGAATTTCGAATCAACGCCTCCTCCACCCCCTCCCTTATACTCTTAGCAATTTCAACACCATAAACAAAAGCATGACCGAATCGAAATCAGAAAACGTGCCTCGAAATATCTGAAATCTGAATAACTCCGCAACAGAGGCGCGCACTTGGCACACAGCACAGGCTTTGCCCGCGTCTTCACTCGTCAACGGGCGTGGTTGTGCACACCGTTGCAGCTTATAAGCTCCCGGTTGAACGTCCTCAAGGTCGCTGGGCATTGGAACTTATTTCTTCCAGCACAATACCACAACACCTTTGGGTGATTACGATACGCATTATGCGCTCTGTAGAAATAACCGTCCCACACCAACTTCGGGTAGCCCTTTTTGTTGTAAATCAGTTGAACTGTAACACACAACTCCATTAGTTTTGTTGAATTTCAATTTAAAAAGCAAAAGTATTTGAAAATATTACCTATTCAATTTAAACACTCAAACACTTTTACCAAATACCAGCTACAAATGCAAAATTTATCGTCAAAGAAACAAGGTATAAATTTGCGCATTTTGTATTTCTATATATATACATATATGTGAATGACATGTATACAATCAAAATGAGCTTTTTAAAATAAAGATAAGAAGCTATAAAAAAAATTTAATAGAATAAAAATGATTCAGAACATGAAAGATGTCTGACTTGCTAACTTCAATTAAAAAGAAAGTGTAGAATAATGCGAAAATCGCTCAAGAAATAATGAGCATAACAAAGTAAAACATAAATATAGATAACACTTAAAGTCCTCAACAATATGATTGAAGAAAGTATACATGAACATATGAAAATCAATCCATTTTATCATACATAAAGGCACTTAAATTGAGGTATAGGAATCAATACCTACATCGTAACCCTAAGACATAATTTATAACATAACTCAACAAAAGATCTATTTAAATAACGTACAAACTGGATCACATGGAGTATTACGAAACTAAAATTACGCAACAGCCGCGATTATACATCAATTCATACTAAAACGTATCCCCGACACAGTGCTACGGAAGCGAACAATCATTCGCAACCATCTCGCTCGGGTTCGCTTCCGCAGCCCTGCGTCAAAGCGCAACAAAATTACTGCATTTACAAAGTAACATACAAGCTAATATATCAAAAACTATTGTGCAAAACATTCCGACAACGATGGCGCAAATCAGAGAAGACCACACGCTTGCCACACGTATGAATTCTCGCGGCACAGCCGCGCGCGCACGTCCACCTCCTTTTATTCCTATAGCAATTATCCAATTTGTACCAGAAGCTTCCCATTTTCAACAAGGAATCGCCCTCTTGCAACGACGCGCCCGGAAACAGAACTGCATAAAACATTTCGAAACATAACTAAAGATAACAAAAAATGAAATGAAACTAGGATAAATAAAACAATTTTTTAGAGTATTCATTTCATTTATAAATTCAATATAATATTGATAGACTAGCAATACATTATATCAAAAGTAACAGATTTATAGTAAAAGAATGTAGGTAGCTTATTTACTATTAAAATACCGGTGGTAAGTAGAGCAAATAAGAATATGCATCTAACAAATGTCGTTACTAATATCTTAATATTATCAATTAGGAAATCGGTGGAAGATCATACAAATACAATGTATCACTAAATATGAGAGTAACAGGAAGCTACTCCATCTAACGTCTACGCTATGACAAGTATATATACTCGTATAAGACTCTAATATAAAAACTATCGCTCGTATATTCTTTATAAGCCAGTATACATTACATCTACATAGTATCATCAACGGCTAAATACAGTTAATAAATAATGCAGTATTTCATAACATTGTCAGTCTTGCCGCACCCTACACCGCGGTCAATAAATAGAATTTTATAAAAAAGCTTTAACAAGACGGCTACACTAACATTAAAGCTATAGTTTGTATACATAATCTAAAATTTTTGGTAAGAGAATATTGCACACCCACGATAGATATCGATTACATCATTTACATTTACATAACATCCTAATATAACAGCCCTAAGGCATTGGTACAAGGCAATTATGAGGAATCTTAAGACGCCTCGGACTTAAAGCTTATTAGTAAAATAAATACTGTATCTAAATAAAAAATTAAAGGCATACCAGACCTCGAGAAAAACCAGTGAGAGTTACAGTATGAGGAACAATAACTATGCGAAACGCGTCTTACTAGATTAAATCACGACGGCGACGCTCCTAGGACGCAATCAATGTCTACCATCCAGAAGACCGCGAACTAGGAGGTCGCGCCAGGCCTATAGGAACAAGGCGGCATGTGGCACGCTAGGAATCTGTATAGATGGGGCCGCAACCCTCGGGGCGCAGCTCTTCACTATCTTATATTTTCCCATAGGGTCCACTTCGAATCTTCTAGACTCATGTTTCGCTGGGTTATACGTAGCCGGGTGGTTGTGGGAGCCACGAAAGTATACAAGCCTACCGTCTCTTAAACATAACGCTACTTGGCACCTCTCAGCCTTTTGATAGGAACGCGCGCACCTCCAGGTAACACGCCTCGGATGTGAACCACCATCTTCGTAGAATATGTGGCCGTCAGCGACTAAATGTAGCCCACCTCGAGCAGAGCGGATGTAAAACCACCCTGGAACAATCACCATTATGATAATATGAACGTTATTTTGAACACGATAAAATAAAAGCTAAACACAGTATAGTCTGAATCTATTTACCTGGTAAGAAGTGTGCTATTTAAACATTTTTAAATAATTGAGACACAATTTCTAGCACGAATTTAATTCTACTAAATAACATCCAGATGGCTTTGCTCTTTGTTTTTTTTTTTTTGTTAAATTCTAGTCGGTCTTAGAGAGATGTCTTAAAGAGGTTTGCATTATTCTACTTAACATTTTGCGAGTAGAAAAAATAAAATATAATAACTTCAGAAGATAAAAGATATCAAATGAAAAACCATCATACATCAGCACAATATAATCATTTCTTTGTACCTATACAGTGAAGTAATTCACTAACATACTTACTACATAGCGTATACATTCTCCTTCGGCGACATTCGCCCACAACTACCTCTATCCATTATCATATACATTCCAACTAAATATAAAACATCTTATCACAATACATAAAATAATACTTCAAAAATAATACTTCACAGTAGTCGTATACATTTGTTAACTGGTACAAAATAGAAAATGGTAAACACAAATCTGGTAAACACATCCATATAAATCTTTGTGTAAGTACAGCCGTACGTTAAACTTTATTCATAATAAAACGAGGCATTTAAGTACCATAACTGTTTATATACTCGGGGTAAAATAATATAATCAAAAATATAAAAAAATCTCACTACAACAAAAACTTAAATCTACAACGTATACATTGAGTATTATGATTAATTCAATAGATCAATAAATGCAATCTACAATAACAAATCGTTACATTAATTCCTAACATCGTACACATGACATGACTCGATTCAAACTTCTTCGCGAACAACACAACTACCGACCTCGTTTAACCGCAACCGAAACCGACCGTCCGGAGTTCAAGACTCAACAATCATATATATATACAAATCACGAAAAATTGTAAAAAAATATGTAAAAGTAATGTATAAAAATACTTAGGATATCATAAGAAACTATCACTTTGTACATCGAACTACATCTAAGACCGCTGCGGGAAGATCTTCACTGAGTTAGGCAAGACTCTTAAAATATATCTATGTTAATTTTTATTTGAATAAAATATGATTTTTATATTACATATAATGAATACAGCTGCCTCTTAAATTCGCCTAGAAAAATACGGTCGCAATGCAAGGTTTTGTTATATGCGTAACTAAAATATGAGGTAAATCTTGCCCGAGATCAGTCAATTCACAAACGGTCATATCCTAATATCTAATAGATTCGTATACTTCATTTGACCATGTTAACAAGCTACATACTCGTATAATCGTAATTTAATCTCTTTGGAGAGCATATAGTAGAGGCGTTAAAGAGCGAAGAACGATCTTTACATCCTTTAAATCGTATACCTAAAGCGTAGAGCGACCGCCAGTGAGAAAGGCACAAAAGCAATATTAACATTCCGCTAAAAATAACTCCATCATCAATTTTAATTCTAGCTGCCTTTCTTTAGCCAACTCTAACATCGAGATCTAGACAAACAGAATACAATCCGTGCCAACATCTTATTGTACCGGCGGTCGATAGAGAAATTGACTCGTTTAGTCTTAACATAGAGAGCTATTAATACTTAGAACATAGGTCTCAATGGAGTCGCTCGTACACCGCACGTGTGAGCGCTGTTCATCTGAACAACTCTCAAGCCGAACGTGTGAACGGCTGCACGACAGCGAGGGTTCCGGGAGCACCTCCACCACACCTTGCCGCTGGCGGCTCGACCGTTGAAACAAAATCTGTGGGCGCCGACTTCTATAGCGGGCTTCCCTCGTTTGCTGAGACAGTAGCGAAACTGCCCTGGGAAGCATGGGAATGGAAACGGCAGTCCCAGAGTTGGAGTTGTCTCTGCCGGCGTTGCAGTACCTGCAACTAAGAATCCACATATAATAGCCATATGGGTAAAGCATCATGAAAATTATTATCTACATAATTAATGGGACAACTATGCTATGGTTGAATTAAAACTGCAGTTTTTTATACAAATTGTCTTGATAAAACACGTAGTTAGGCTTTTTTGCCCTCCAATATCCTACACATAGAATTAAAAAAAGCACTTATACGGATTTATACAAGAATAATGTGTCAACGTAGAAACGCAGCTCCGCATGTATGATCGCTCTTAACTTGCACTACTTCCGAGCCGAGCGTGTGAACGGTTGCACGACATCGAGGGTTTCTTGAACACCTCCACCGCACTTTACCGTTCACAGATCGACCGTTGAAACTAAAGCGGTGAAGGCCCACTTCGATTCCTTGCTTCCCCTTTCTCGTGCGACAGTATCGGAACCTCTCTGGTAAGCACGGGAATTAACCGATAAATATACAATCATAATTGGCTTGTGTTGCTTTGAGATGCAATTATTTTCATAAAAAATAATTATATTTTATATTAATTTGGTATTTAAAAGCGAATTGTTATACAACTCAGTTAAAAAAAATACAATACTTAGTGTCTTAAACACAAATAAAACTTAATTTAACACAATAAAAATCACAGACCAATAATATCAGAAACATCAAATGCGAAACGTTGTTTTCGCTTCAAATTCCTTTTACCCAATTTCTTGGTTCTTCTTTTACAAGGTTTCTTTTTGTATCTATAACCAACAATGTCATGGTACTCGTGAGAATGGCGTATACTCATTATCTGATTGAGATATGTGGTAATATTAGCCTTGCATCCTTTATCAGATTTAATACACAACCAATTGCCTCTTCCATCTACGATTGGACCGCGACGTCGAAACCTTTCTCCATTGAAAACCAGTAACGGATTTCCGAGCCTTGTCGTCGTCCAGAACACTGTAATCACATTCTACGACTTTTTATCTATTATACGCTGTTGTAAAAAATCCTGTTTATATAAGATTTAACAGTCGAGGAAGATTTACTAGGTATGATGTGCACTCACGAATATTTTACTATATTCACTGTGAATATTTGTGAGCACATGATGATAAAATAACGAAGTTAAATATAATTTCCGTATAACACTTCGTAATCTTAGCACATTCATAAAAATAAAAACGACACAAATTGAACACAATTTGACACAAATCTTATAATTTTATGAGCGTATACTATCAGTTTTCTTAGCACCATGAACATAAATTGCAAATCAACCACAACTACACGTTCAACTCATGCGCAAGCGGCTTTTCACATTTGTCCTTTGAAAATCTTTTGCTCCCGTCTCGTCTGTACGTCGTTATCTTTTTTAAGTGGAGAATGCTCATGCATCCTCGCGGCACGCTGGGAAAACGCCATGGGTTATGTTTATGGCGAGTTCCCACTGGCTAGAGAGGCGGTGGACCTACCTACTTAACTCCACTGTGTTCGTCTTACCGCGTTATTCGCCGGGCTGTCGGGACTCGGATAAAATCATCCACGGCATCCTGTCCAAGCGAATACCCTCTCTTGTTATTACATGTTCGATTTTTTGTATATTAATACACCTTTTAATAAATTACTATGGTTTTTGATCTATTCACGTGCAAGCGAAAAACAAAAACAAGCTCCTAATAATTGAGTTCTTAATCATAATTTAGTTTTAGCTAAATATCAAATAATTTTCCTCATCTAATCTGAGGATATTAGAATAGAATATTAGACTAAATAAACACATTATTACTTAAATATTTTATTTTTAGACAATAAATCCATTCACTTGGTATAAAAATTTCGTTGATCAAATCAAATCTACCAGTCAGTAAACTCGCGTATTTATTGAGGAAGTTATACAATTAATTATAATATTGAATTATCAGTAACCTACGTTGTTTGTTATAGAATATTATTTTTAATTTCCTTTGAATATAGCGAAACACTGAATTGACTTTGATAAAAATGTTTGTTTATATAACCAACTACATAAATGTATATTTCATAATATATTCTTCTTATCTATGAGATTCATATAACTAATTGACCCTGGTTGCTTTCGACGTTTTAATTATTTTTACAATCATAAATTGTGTTTATTTATTTTTACATAAAATATCTATTACAACATTATTATCTTAAAAAATTACAAATTGTCTGAAAAAATATATAAAATACGGTATTATATTCAAAAATGATTTGCACATTTTGTCAGATTTCACATAAATTTTCACTTTTGTCGATTCGCCACCAAATTCCGAGTTTATAAGTAATAAACTTTTAATTGGCTGAACTCGTATACATTAATTAACGCGCAATAACCAATATATTTAGATCCACCATTTTACATTTATTTTTCTAAGAGTTTTTAAGTATATTAAACATACGATGCATTCCGCATATGCATTTGATCTCCAAATATAACGTCAACATATATCTTATATTTTAGTGGCAATTTTTAAAAATTTCCTCAAGAACCAGGATCATTCAAAAATTTACTTAAGAGTGAAATAATACAAGAAAACGATCATTTAGTAACACGGCACTCCTTAAAATAATTTAATACGAAACACAAGATCTTAAAGCTACATAAAGGAATGCGTCATTTTTGGAAAATATGATCATGGATCTGTTAAATTCACAGCCTTCGAAGCCACAATAGTATCAAAAAATAACTCTTCCTAACACGAGTCGCTTTAACTCTATCTTATATCAGTACCTTACATATAGTTTTGGTTAATTACTTAAAAACTATTGCTGCATGAGGTACTTCATGCATGCGGATTCTACTCTCGAGAAGTATTTATCTGCTGATGAAGGAGCATCGAAGTTATGCGGGGTGAAGTTCGGTTCGTGGTTGTGTCCACCTTTGATGCGGATGAATCTCCCGTTCAGCGTCGTTTGGACCCTGCAGAGACACCCTTTGGCGTCTTTGTCGCGACAAGCCCAGTTCAGTTTATCCCGGTACTGGTTGTTCACCCAAAACTTATTACAGCGAAAAATCAGCACTGACTTGCCAGCTCTAGACGGTAAAAAGAACGCCTCTGAAACAGAATAACCATTGTCACAATAGGTACAGAATAAAATACGCACAGGAACCATCCAAATAAGGCCAAAAATATTAATGCTAAAGTCTTATCCATAGACTTTAGCATTAAAACTCCACTTTACTAGATTTTAATAGATTGAAGATGCCTCATGACATAACTACTTCCTTTTAATATGTATGATCCCTAGAGAGTAGTAATAATTTATTTTCAAGAAAGTATTTGCTACATTTCTTGTTTAAGAAAATGAACCTACTGGAGAATCAATTATTTGGTAAATAAATAGTTTTACATTTTACTTACTATAAATTAATAGTAAGCAAACATCAATGTCGTGTTTCTATTCTTAGACCAAACAAATATTCAACGTAATTTCCGCCTTTGGAATACAGGAATTACGTCAATTATTTGCGGAAAGTAACATGTCCCTTTTCCTCATAAGTGCTAGTCGGACGTTAGTCAAAACTAGAATTTCGGCCTAATTTTGCTTTAATTAATTCAACCATCGAGTGAGTTACTCCATAAGCAATTTAATAAAACCTCTTGAACACTCCGAAATTTCTCTCTACAGCCTTAAAGTTCCCACTCCAACTCCGCCTCGTGGCCAATGCGTCACACGGAAATATTCACTTACAACGATAACAAAATATATATTTTTTTACATTATAAGTAGAACTGTTTTTCGCATTTATAAAATCAAAATTTCTTATTAAGTATATCTATCCTTACATATGAATTC
The DNA here is from genome assembly GCF_012273895.1 of Zerene cesonia. NCBI lineage: Eukaryota > Metazoa > Arthropoda > Insecta > Lepidoptera > Pieridae > Zerene > Zerene cesonia. The sequence goes on along the minus strand of NC_052104.1, from coordinate 7,313,394 downwards.
GCAACAAAAATGATGAAAGCTACAAATTTTTAAAGATCATGTGTCTTTATCTTTATAACATACGTTATATATTATGCAATGATTTACATAAGATGTTCGACATTCGTACTTTTATAAAATGACTTTTTATTGCGAGTTAACATCCAGCATCGAGAATCTTGTTTATTTTCGTATGATTATTACAGCCTTCGTGTTGTTTTCTGTCGACTATAGTCCGTTTTCTCTAGTATCGTGATTGATGTCGTACTGATGTTACTTCGTTGTTGTTCCTGCATCTTAAAACTACATATAATCTAATTATACTTTTACTTTTACCTAGACGAAGACATTTGATAAAAACATAGGTATGCTGACTAAAAAATCCCTAGAGATTCCTAGAAATTGCTTAATTCTGTATAAAAATACAAGACAAATCTGTATGCATATTTTATTTATAAGTAATTCATTTAATTGATCTGAAGTTAATCGCGACATCGTCTTATTGCATCACAATATACCTACATGCAATATACAAAAGACGCTTAGCTAGCACAAGTTATTCACATTATAACACAATTCTTATACATTACATTTACATCTAAATCTGTATAGGCTCCCCCGTACTTTGCCTGAAGAACTTCGGTTTCGAATGAGTGTGCGCGTTTTTAAAGTAGATCACTTCTCCCTTATCGTTAGTTTTTGCTGTGGCTGGACATTTGCCGCGTCTCCTCTGGGAACAACTCCAGTTATTCCTGGTCGATGTCCGGCTGAACGTATAACCCTGAATGACTAATATCTTCCCACCTCTCCCGGATGAAAAATAGGCTGCGGTTATATTGTCTAAAAAAATTCACATTTCACGAAATAAAAAGAAACTGTGTATTAAAATAAAATTAGTAACTGTACATGAAAGAAGCCGTTTTATATTATCACTCTTTTACATAATGTACAAATTTATAATACATGACAAAAATCTGATATAATTTAATTATCTTCTTGTTTTCGTAGTTTATAAAGCATTGATAAATTGCATAGAAACAACAAAATAATAAAAGAGACAGCTGTGTATAAACATTATATTTAATATTAAATCCTTATTGAGTAATACTCTTATTAAATTCAACGAAATCTACTCTATATTAAAATATTGAAACTTAAATTGTAGAATAATGCGTATTATAAAGCCGAAGTTAAACTTGTAAGGAATGTATCGAATAACACAACTCCAATTTGTGTTGATATATGCTCACACATAAGGCACTTACGTAAACACTAGATTAACATAATTTTTAAATCGACATTAATATCATAAGTACATTAGAAGTAATATCTTATATTCCATTTATAATTTTATATTTAATATATCGAACAATTTAAACATCATACATAAGACCATCGATATTGAACTAGGCCATTTATTATTAGTTACTTATTATCAAAAATAAATACTATGAACATCAAATATCTGATGCACGCACTTAGTACGTTAAACCATTGATCCCTTAATCACCAGCACCCGAATATTATCTTCAAAATGGAATGAAAAACTATATCCAATGCCTAAAATTAACTAAATATTTAGAGGTGGATGTCTTTTCAGCTAAATCACAATCTTAAAATTTTTATTCATTATTGTCTTATCTTAAACATTAATAATATTGTATATAATAGATAAAAAATGATTATCAATTTTATATAAAACACTAACAATAACAATGAATATCCGACTTATATATGTCTATACGACGATGAAAAACCTCGGATTTTTTTTACAATATTTATGAGCAATTTGTATAAGATATGCAACAATCTTTTTTTACCAATAACGTTTCCAAAAATATAAAATTTGCTGCTTTTACAATGAATTATTACAACATGAATATCAAATCTGACCACAGAAACTAACACGTGGATATGGTTTATGTATTGCAGAAAAGTTGTTGTAAATCTGAAGCAGCAGTTCTTATGATCAGTTCATAAACAGTTTGAATGACCTATCAAGATGTGGAGGCTCTCGGCGGATGGTTGTGCAGGCCTTTCACTGCCACCACGTTAGCACCCAGCATGTGAATACGCGCCTTGCAGTTGGTCTTCTTCGAGGTGCACCTCCATATCACTTTGTCCCGCAGTTTCGACTCCTCGCAGAACGGAAACGTATTTACCATCATTATAATCTTGCCTCGCCGCGATTTCAAGTATTTAATCCCTGCTACATACAACATTGTTAGAATTTAACCAGCGAACAGTCTGAATTAGGTTACCACCACCATGAGGAAAACAATAAAACACTCGATAGTTTAATATAAATAAAAGTCGCGGTTATTTATAAGTACGATTTAATATTTCACAAAACATACCCCATACATAAACCCAAAAAATCTTAATATTATAATGGTAAATACAAAAATTACACTATAAGACTCGAAGGTACGAAGAGTAACGATTCAAATGAGGTAGATAAAGTAGACGCAATAAATTACATTAACTGGGCCCTAAGTAGGAGACTGTGGCGAAAGTGAATAAGTATATTCTATGAGATTCTAAATATTATATACATTAAACATGATATACATAATTAAAGTATGCCAGTCGTAACATTTCGTAACTAGAAACTACGTCCAGCATTTATGAACATTTCACCAAACGGCACGTCACACGCACTTTTTAATTGACAATTAACGTATTTTTAAGTCGCCCACCATAATGAATACACAAACAGGATATCATCGATATATTTGACACGAAAAGTATTGTGATTTTATTAATTATCAATGCAAGAAGCTGTAAATAATGCAATACAATTTACAAAAAGGGCATTTCAACCAAAATAAGAAATTTTCGCTACCCGTAATAACTTCCGCCACAGCCTGAGTCGTTGTTTGGCATTCATATGTAGGTCAGGTACGATAGGACGTGTCAAACGGTCATTAATTATTTATTATTATTAATTAACAGTATACTATGTGAAGTGCAGGAGTATTAATTCTAATTAACTCTATGTTTTTGGTCTCAGTCTCAAATTATTATTACACCAGCCACTGAAACGAGTCTACTGTTAGGTCTATATTTAAATCTAATACCTACTCATACAATAATTGCATTTCTCACCATTTGACACGAACTACAACTACATAAGTCTAGATAAAACATTTGGAGGCTGTATCGTCCACAATGGGCACAGACCCTGTAAAACCTAAAGTATTTAAATAACAATAAAAAAAATAGTAAAATTTGTACTTAAATCAGAGTCTTAGGATTACGTATGACAATTATATTATTGAAAAATTATTTCGACAAGTAACAAATTATCATTCGAAAACAATCAATAAAATATATTAGACAACAGTCTCAAGAGCCTATTCACATTTAAGACATCAACAGCAAACATTCCAGTACAAGTTAAAACTATTCAAAGAGGTAGATGAGTTCCAATAATATAAGGTAATAATAATAATTAGCAGCGCGCCGGACCCTGCGCAGCGAACCGCCCCGACGCGCCCTTTTACCCTAAACCTAACCTAACTTACCTAAACACCTTACTCGAGTAAAGCTTCTGAGTATTTATTCATGTATATAAAATTGTATAATTAAACTAATCTGTAAAACCCGTATAAAAAGTGAAGAGGTAGATGAGTGACCTTAAGTACTTAAATCCATCCTAAGGAGTACAACATCGGTTGACGTCTGCGCTCAGCGAGTGTCGAGCAAGTATTACCACTCGAAGGTAGGTTCGGAACATTCAACATTTACAATAACTAATGCATTTTCTTATAGATAAAGAGGCGGATGTCTAATGTCTAAGTAGCAATATTTGAAACATGTAAAGTTATAAACTCTCAAAATAAATAAAATATTTCTAAGTACAGTCGAGGGATCCTTATCGCTTTAATCCGAACCGAGTTCGCGTAATCAGTCGCCTTCACGTCTCCGGCGGCTCGGGGGCCGCCAGACATTACCTACGCACCCGTTCCGATCGCAAATTGTCTACGGTCCTTCTCGAGAAACTACCTACCTCACGTTGTCCAACTTGCCTTACCGTCCTACGTCCAAATGCGCCATCTCTGATGATGCTGCCCAGGTGGATTGAGCCAAATTTCTAAATCAAACGCTAAAATGAGCCAATTTCCGGATATTAACCATCTACCTAAACTTGACACCAATACGAACATTTTGAATGTGACACATCCTAAGCGAATTTCACCACCAGATTGGTGATCACCAGGGATATTGTTCTTTGAATCGCACATATCTATTTTGTTAATCACCTTAATAATCCAGCACAAGTCCACGTCATTCAAACAAACCCAACTCTTACCCACGATGGAACTTGAAGTAGGATTTTTTAGTGATTAACTCCATCAGCAATTCCATTCTCTTAGATGTCCACATTCAAATATTTTTAAATATACACTTTCGATTTCCTATCCATTTCATAAATAACCCACACCTATACGGATAACATTAGACCTCGAAAAGACCGCCTAACCTAAAATACGTTACGACATTTACCACTTACAAGTTGTTCACCAAGTCGCAACATTCAAAACCACAACATCTAAATCCGACATGAAAGATTCCACTTACAGTCACGTACCGTTATTAATTATCCAACGAAGCCATCTTTCTATATTAACTCCTTCCTATCCCCATATAACCTAAGAAATAATAAAATTACTCTATCATTAATTATACACTAAATTTCGTTTGAAAACCGTTTCTAAAATATCCGTTGTTCGAAATTGATAAATAGCAAAAATGTATTGTGATCTAGAGCCATAGTGATGCAATCAAAGAGAGCTAAAAATCAACGTGTCATCGCCAATCGTATCGCGGTGATTAATTTTCCTCCTTTATGGGAGTATCGACGAGCAGCGGTTTAGCCGTCGCCGCGTGTTGGGTGGACGCCGGTAAGGAGTTCGGTGACGGCTGTTGACCGTTGCCTCCGGTCGCTGCGTTGACAGCCGCTGTGGCGGTGGCCGTCGCTGTAGCGTGAGCGGCGTATAAAGCCAAAGCATGCTGCAGTTGCAAGAGTTGGTTATGGGGATCGTATGGAGCCGGGGCGCGGTGGCCGCTCTGATGGGGAGTGCGTACGACGTAGCGGCCGTCAGCAAAGCGGCGCACGTTGGGCGGGGCGTGGTTGTGCGAGTAACGGGAACGCACTATGCGCTCGAAGCCTTCCGGCCCTTCGGTGTTGACGTCCGCCAGACATCGCGACGTGAGCCTCGACGAGCAATACCACTGCTTGCGTCCATGTGCTAGATTATTTTTCAGTCGAAATGTATAGCCTCGGTGGAGAAGCAGCCTGCCTTTGCCCGCACGTATGAAACGAGCTGAAAAATGTAATCGTTTTAATTTGTGCCCATAAAAAGTTGAAAAGCTCTTACAAAAATGCTTTTAAAATATTATCCCAATATATAAAGGCATTTTCATAATATTTCCTATAATACTACATAAATCTGGATAATCACATAAATAATAATAAAGGGCTAAACATTTAAAATTAAAATAAAACGCTTAAACTTTTTACAAATATTTATATTATAGTGTACAATAAAACAACATTTTAATTCAATTTATTTATTAAGCGTTTAAAAACTCAGTGAAATTCGCTCTACTAGCCTATTAATTACAAGACAAGACAAAAGTTTGTTCAATTTGCAATAATTTTAAATCAATTTATTTAAATTTTAATTCATGGCATCGAAATCTTTTGGCACTACATAATTTTCTGAAAAGAATCATTTGGCATCATCATTATATATAAACCTTATTTTTATTTAAATGGCACACCTACGAGACGATAATTATACTCGATAATTTTAACAATATAACAGTTAAGTGGGAAGGAAGCCCGACAATACTTTCGGATACATCGACTAATCCTTTGAACTTGCAAAAAACAGTTTAAAACGATATACCCAAATGTTTTTTTTTTCGTTTTCAAACTAGAAAGTATTTCATTTGAAATATTATCACATTTCAACACAAATATGGCTGCAAACCAATTAACAAATTCAATATTTGGCACTATGGCTATCTGTTTAATAACATGAGATCATTTTACTGAGCTTCAATATCACATTTCGGAAATATACCACTATGACTAAAATAATACTTGAGCCAAATATAATACATACAACACACGATTCCTGCCACGTATTTCATAGAGTACTTACTATTGAAAAATCTATTTAAAAATATTTAGAAAACGTCTAGATTCTAAATAGATTGCACGTCCATTCAACAACGAACTCCCTTAACCTATGACTAGTCTATAAAAATATCGTAAATAATTTCGAGAAGAGATCTACGTTTATCAAAAATGGTCATATAATTTAATACTAGTATGGCGTCACCCATGCGTTGGGGTCGAAGTTGTCGAAATCGAGTTGGGGTACACGAGGGAGTGAATATGAGTTGGCCACGTATCCTGTGGAGGAGTACGAGGCGGCCGATTTGTTTGTGGGCGGCCTCCGTTTCCATCGGTTGGCGTGATTATGTTCGCCCACCAGTTTATGCAATTTCCCCTTTTGTGTGTAGGCTTTACATGCGCATCCGCCCATGGTACACCTCCAGCGGACGATACCGGACCGCATCGTATGGGCTGCGTAAAAACTCTTGCCTTTGACCCACAACCGCGGTCGCCCGCCCGGCCCCACGCATAAACGCACGTAATTCTCTGAAAAACAATTATATGTTAGATATATACAAAACATGTGTACTTGATCATTACAATTTTTTTGTGTGATTTGTTATTGATTTATTAAAGTAAATTTACCAATAAAACAACGCAACATTGTTTATTTGATTGAGAATGCATGAACTACAATTATCTATCACTATGTTAGTTTACAACTGTCGGTATGTATATCTGTCTACAACCAGTAAGCGAATATCACCAAATAATATATTGTAGTGATATAACTAATTACATCTTATTTCAATATTTACAAATTAATTCTATCCTACTTACATTATTTACGTATCTACTGATTATTATTTTATTGTAATACAAATGCATTTTGTTATATTATTATCGTTAGAAACTCGATCAAATTCGTTTGTTATTGCTACAAAATGTTTACATACTGTTATTACAATATATATCACTTAAATTACTTTTAGATACTTTTAAGTACGAAATAAGTCGATTACAATAAATAATTTGAATATCCACTAAACTACATCGTGTTTGACTAGATTTGACTAGAGTATTCAAAAAGAGCATTTTGTGCATTTTTCTTCCTGCATATAAACATTAAATTAACACGAAATATTTAAATCGTCAAAAGGAAACCTAAGAAAACAACGCACCAGACGTGATATAAAACTGACCTTCAAATAGCGTTTGAACACATAGGTAATCTTTTCTTATTGACATAGGGATTTCTGTCTCTGTCTTTAAAAGCTACTAGACCATCAGATTTTTACCGACACTAAATATACAACAAAGTCAACACACATCACACACCACCGCCTGACATACATACATACGCACACAGTGATCATGGAAATTGGAATGTCTTAGTCATTGAGTATAGCCTTGGCCTGCGTGGCGAGTGCAGCATGCGTAAAAGAGCGGTGAGCGTTAGTGTGAAAGGTCTGCGGGAGCACCGCCGGAGGCTCGTGAGAATGCACATTGCTCAGAGCGAAGATGCGATCGTGCAAAGTGTGAGCGTAGGCGCGACACGTCCGCCGCGTACACCGCCATCGCACCTTGTTCTTCTCCGGAAAAACTTTCTCCGCGTAAAACGAAAACCCACCGAGACGCATATGCCGCCGCCCGCGATTCGATATGACGAATTCAACTGTAAAACACAACCCGGTCACTTTCCATATAACCATGCAGAGTATTAATATGTTAATCACAGCATGCAGTAAGCTACCGTACTTTCAAACATTATAAATGAATGCAAAGTTAAAGTTTTCTCAAAAGGGGAAATTTTCTATAATAAAAAAAAAAACTGATTGCAAAAGGTGATTGCTCTTTATTTAATGACTAAAATATTTTGGTCGCAGAGAACAGGTGTTACTTGTTGACTGCAACAATTTCAATGAGGCTTTCGATACGAGTTGTTTCGGTGACAGGTTGCCGCGGGTGGCTGTGTAGAGTGTAGCGGCCGGCGAGATGGCCGGCGTTGGTGAGGGCGCGCGCCGGACACCCGTACTGGCGGCGGTACCGGCACGTCCAGTACACACGCGGCCCGCGCCGCTTGCGAGCCACGTAGCCGAAGCCGTCGATCATGAGGCAGGGTGCCCCACGCTGCGTCACCGTATACCTCACGTCGCCCTCCTCGATCCCTGCCGTATTACCATAGCGACACACGCGAACAATACGCTCGATCAAAATAAATAACAAAATTACCTAAACTAAGTATGTTTATTATGCTAATCGATCACATTCATAATTTTATGGTAGTTCATAACAGTATTGCTTTAATTAATGTGAACTCGTCAAAATTATACAGTTCTCAATTTAAATGCTTAAAGCTACGATCTGACTATTTTATTACCATATTCAATTTCCGTGTTAACTCAAATAAATATGGCAGAGGGTAAAAGGCAAAGAAAACATTATTTTTATACAGCATCAAAATATTTACATGCTTATTTCGTTTTACTTAATTAAAATTACACACAATTCATACATAAACAAAGACAGAAATGCTGCTGTGAAAATAAGAGTCATCACTTATCACACGGAAGGGCAAGTGACAACTTCACCGAGATCATATTTTCGCGCAATTTTTCGCATGTGATTATCAGAATGATTGTGAACCGGATTTGTTACTTTAAGAACATTATTTTTAGAGGTTATTCTCGCTCGGCATCGCTTCCCGTACTCCATGCACCTCCAGAAGGTCCGTCCGCTGCGCACGCTGTCTGTCACAAAAATGTACGGCTCGTAGATAAGTTGTAGGTGTCCACTTTTCGTTTGAATGAAATGTAGATCGCCTTTATTATTGCTATTTACGGTACCTAAAACTGAATAATTTGAACGTTAGCGTTTATTGCTGAATGTTTACCAACACCAACTGTTTTAAAGTGGACATGTGGCACCTTAAATAAAACTCTACGTATCATGTAATATTTTATTTAAAAATTATTGATAATATTGTAGTACTTAACGTATAGTACTTATATCAAAATCTTCTCTCTATATGTGTAGGTTTCACATAATTTATCATACGCCAGGTGTATAATGAATCATCGGTTATATTATTCCATAGAATTTTTACATTCCTGTCTAAGACAATGCAAGAAAATAGTAAAATACCTTGAACCTAAAATTACGAACCTATTTCACAACACAATTCTATAATACGAAATAACCTTAACACAACAAGGATTTGCGAATAGCTTTTACACATTGTTTACAAATTTTCTTATAAACTATTTATTATTTTCGTATTTCCAGCTTTATCTATGTGATTCGAAAATATATGTAAAGCGCCACGGTCAACAAAAAATTATGCAAGTTGAACGGTAAAAAAATAATATATTTGGGGCAAAAAGTATGCCTATGCATTTTTATACCTACCCAGTTCATTATTCCTATTAAGCCAAATATAATGACATATCCCGGGTCTCTAGCAAAATTTATCAAGCGTTAACCTCTGTGTACCTACATATAATACACGTTGTGGTACGCCTGATGGTAAGCAACCACCACCGCCCATGAAAATGTTCATGTTCAATGTATAATCTAATATATAAAATTCTAGTGTCACAGTTTTCGTTGCCATACTCCTCCGAAACGGCTTGACCGATTTTGATGAAATTTTTTGTGCTTATCCGGTATCTATGACAATCGGTCAACATCTATTTTTCATACCCCTAAATGATAAGAGTAAAGCAGAACAGCGTTTGCCGGGTGCAGCTAGTGTATATATATATATAGCACTTCTAACACAACAAAGCAATCCATGAATGATATGAATGGCATAGACTATAATATAATGATGATGATTATACCTACTATACTACTATGTTTAAAGGAATCAGCATTTTATTATTTTTAAGATTTTCAATCAATGGCTACTATGAATGTAGGAATTACATAATCATAATAACACATAACGGTTAATTTATAGCGTTCGCCGGTCCTCTCTAACTCTGAGCTCAGTATTAGAGATCGCGTTAACTGTTTTGCTGTTACCTAATTATAACTGTAATCTGTGACTACCTTTTATTCTAATTAAGTATTTTACTTGTACAATTGAAAAGTATAAATAAGGGAGGATGACGAAAAGGGTCCCATATATTTTACTAACAACTACAACTTTAAATTGATTACAGCTATACGTTTACACTATGTTTAAATAAAAAATCAGTGCTATAGAACACGAGAGTCAAAAGAAAGGAAAATAATAAAAATATTGAAAATATTTGCAATATCGAAACGTTACGTTTTCGCTGGAAACTTTATAACATGATAGCCCTTGTCGTTATTTAAGCATTGCTATTTATTTCCTTATTTCCTTAAACATACTTTTCCTTAAACAAAGGCGTTGATTGTGATTACGGATGGGACAAAAGCAGCAATCAATTGATTCAAAAACAAATATATTCCGCACACATGAATATCACAACCTCGTAAAACCGAAATGTTTCCAGCCAGCCTACAGAAACGATTCTATCATTATGAAAGCTAAATTCACATATATATGAAGTTGCGGGCCTCAGTATCAGCTACTTATTAGAGCTTTATCTAAGAATGCAGATGGTACACATTCAAACAAAAGACAATTCGTAATAAATAATAAAGATTCAGTATTTGTTCAATCGAGCTTTCTTTCATTCTTTCTTGTCTTTTAAATAATGATTGTTCCTGAGACATTCATTTAATACACACAATGTATTTACGAGTGCTATGAATATGTTATTATAAGGCAATTAAAATTACTTCAATTTATGCATTATCATTATCATTTTATGAAAAATAACTTAAAATGTTCAGGATCAACTTTAAATTGATGGTAAAAAAACCAGCAGATCCTATAGTAACTATTACTATAGCAATACTGTGAAGGATACTATAGATGCTCATATTTTTATTATTTATTGTCTAGTGGTGTTTTATGTTTGGTTATATTGTATAAATGCGTAATAAAAAATGCCACTGTAGATAAAGTACTTGTATTAATAAACATGTATTTCTGTTTAAACCCGTTTTCCTTTAGAGCACATTTTCCCTAGTTAGAACCAGTTGTAAATAAATGCCTTTGTTTCAACAGATAGTTCTGAGGGAAACTGAAAGAAATGTACATATATAAACATTACAGTTATAAAATGAATATAACTTAGGACTTCTTTAGAATGTCACCTAATATATATATGGCTTGACAAATAACTATACCCTTATTACTACTTCTAGAAATATATGATAAGCTACTTCTACAGGTGGATCCAAAAATACTATTATAGCCTAGGCTCTATACTAAATGTGGCTGTTTAATCAACCTCTTCATATGGAATTCATTCCAAACAGCTGAACCAATTATAATTGAATTTTTATTTAGATAAGACACAAGCTGTGCATGTCTTTAAAATATTAATCGTATTTTTTTCTGCCACCAAATTAATTCCAAGACATTGGACCAACTCCATATTTAGTCCACTTTATTAGTTGGATTACACATGTGTACACTATGGTAATAAATATTAAGATTTAAAGTATATAAATCACCTCCAGGTTTTTCATGAGCGCTGTTTATTTATCTCTCCGACTCTGACTGTATAAGTATTCCATAAAGTAACATACATTTTATTTTCGTTAGTTACACCTCAAATAGGCTACAAAAGTGGAACACTTTGCACCCTAACAATTATTGATGTTTGTAGAAAAATAGCTTATCAATCTCAGCACCAATATTTCTACTCATTAATGAAGCAGTGCTATATAGACTATTTACCTGTCCTGATTCATGTGTGATGTGATGTTTATATATATACCAATAACTTAGACATAAGCAAAGGATCAAGAAGGTGACAAGGCAGACAACTATGACGATTATAAACTAACTTTCAATTGTCAAATAAACCTTTGAGTGTCAAATGTCCTTAAGAATAAATATATTGAACTCTCATCAAGATATCTCACCCGCAAGTTTGGGCACTATGAATGACAAAAAAGGAAGGAGCTTCCACCACAACATTTAAACAAAAAAGAGTTATCAATAGAATTAGAAACCAGGAATGTTACCAAATTTTTGTAAGAAATGTGCAAAACCCTTAAGATCCAATGCATTCTTTTATGTCACACAAACAACATAAGGCACAAAATTTTGTTTGTGTATTGCCAATGTCACAGTTCTTTTAAAGTTTTTCCTCCTTTCTAATTTCTTCAAATCTATCAAAGGCTCAAGTGACCCAGAGAAACTATAGTATAAGTGGCTAATAGACCATTGCCATTTGGAATAGATTCCTTGACAACATTTTGGAATAAGGACCAGAGTTAGTATTAGCAGTATCCGACTATTCTCACTATGTTAAAAGAAGGGACACAATAATAATAATCCCTTCCAAAATACACATCTTAAATGTACTAAAATTTATGGTAACTGCACAGTAATGTACCAGATATTGTTATTCAGGAGATATTCTTTATTTCTTTGATCATACACAAGTGCTACTCCTATATTATACTTTGTATTAATATTATTGTGATAAGTTTTTAAACCAAAGGATAATAATCATCAGTCTCTTTTGGAAATTTACGTGGTTTATATCCAACAGTAAACATGTTAATCGGTGAAACAAAGTGAACCAAGCTATACATGATAAATGGATGCTCATTATTTGTTCACATATAAGTAGCAGCTATTGGACATTTGAAAGTGCGGGTGCAGGTTGCAGCATTTATTAGTATTATCAAGATGAAGCATTTGTTTGTTTGTTACAATAACTCAAAGATCACTTGATGGATATTTAATTATAAATCATACAACATTTTTGTTCCATTAGAAAATTATATCTTAAATAAAATACTGCCTATAGCAACAGTTTTTGTTATGAACATCAAGATTTATCTATTTCATCATATTTCAGAACAAAACATTTATTGATACAGTGCGGAAAATGCTCTTATCTCTGGGACAAAACTATCAACATCCATGATTCCCACAGCTGGTATCATATATTTAGAAGTTACTTTAAATTTTAACAGTCATAACCTTGAATAAGTTGCTTGTTTTTTGTACAATCAGATACAACTGCTCTTAATGATAACAGTTATTGAATGTTAATGTGTAATAAAAATATGGACTAATGGATCAAAATAAGCATACTTTGTTATACAACTTCATAACATTTTAATGAAGTCACCACAATTTAATGAGCAAATACTTAAACAAGTATCATTTTCTTCCCATAGCTTTATGGTTCCAAAGTTTAGATTAAATTTTAAAGCACAATTTTAGCTTGTCGCCCTGCCCCTGGGTTGACCAGGGATAAAAATAAAATACATACATAAATATGTCATTCAGAATTTTTATATTGGTTCAGTAGATTTTGAGTAAACAAACACATAAGGACAGCAGCTTTAAGTTATACTATTGATACATTTACCTAAAAGAATCTGATATGCATAGAATTAATTGAAATGAAATACCATTGAAACAATAGACTTCATGTAAGATTTTAAAATGCCATATCAATAATGTTGAAATTATTAAAATACAATACATGATAGTTTCATAAGTAAGTACTGAGTACTTTCTACAAATTTTATCTTCCGAGATTTGAAGTATTATGAATAGGTTAATAACTATTTTATTCATAGAATTTTAGTTACATAATTAATAAACTAAATTCGACTAAACTCATTAATGAGTTAAATTAACTTAATGAAACAATGATAAAAGAAAGTTATGATTAAATACTTACTTAAGTTTAGAAAATTTCATAATTCTAGGATTGATTATTAATGAACGCAAAAATGTTGAATTTTTTATATACATAATAGATTTAGTACTGCTTACATTCTCGCTCCTTATACAAATTTTGAATAAGATTAGGAATTTACATACTTATATATAATATGCAAAATTTGGGTGATAATAAATATTTGTGTTTTGTATGTAAATAAAATATAGCGTCATACTATTCTTTAGTTTAATTTCTATAAAACTTTACAGACGATCGTACAAAACAATAGTTTTCCATTTCTCTCCATAGTCATAGGCATAAATATTGTTTGAATATAACCTAGACATTAATCGAATTTTATAATAACAACAAAAATTCTGTTGTTTATTAAAATTTAGAAGCATGAAAGCAGCAATAAAGGAAAGAAGATTTCATTCAATTTCAAACGATAATGTCATTTGTAGGTTATGTTTACAAGCTGACAATTATTTAGTGAAAATATTAGAATATGATATAATATGTGCAGCTATCGCAAAGGTAGTACGTAGGTGAACGATAAAGAAGTTATTGAAAAACATAAACAACTTCTAGATAAAAATAAGAACGAAAATCATTCTCAGATTGACAACATGTATATTCCTTTGCATGTCGTCAACTTGCCCGTCGACTTTCCCCATAAACGTAGATCTATAAATAAATAAATTTCTACATACCCATAGGGTATCCATAAAAACACAATCACTATTGCACTAATTCACTGATAAACACCTTAATTATTAGCAAAACAACACCAAACTTTGAGACGTAAACACGTTCACACGTATATTCCACTCATATGCAAAATTGAATAGACTTTCAGTAAAAACTATAAATATGCTTCATTTATTAAATGTTCTATTTGTATTCGAAGAAGATACACTTAATAGAAATAATTACAATAGAAATAATACTCAAAATAGTAAACAATCTGAAGTGACACAAATACTACCATAGATTCACGGCGTTTAGGCGACTACCACAAATAACGGATTTGAGTTCCATTACGCGCATGGCACATTTAATAATTTTAATATTATTCTTTGAATTTAAAATTATTTAGATGGTGAAGGAAGTATCAGTTTTATATAAACTGATGTTTGCTTTGTATAAACATTTAAATTTCGTAATTTTTCAAAATTAAAATCTATCACGTGCAATCAACGTGGAAATCGCCTTCGTTGCTTTTTTATGCTTTTTTTATTAATATGGGTTATTAATGACATCCTTTGTAACAATAAAGATTTCGACAATCAATAAACAAACAAAATTTGTTAATTTCTTAATATATTAAAGCATTTTAATTCGACGAATTTCATATTTTTAATTTAAATCGCTAAAACTACATTTATTTTATATAACGATTAACGATACACTCATAATATCTTAACTCATAATCCTCTAAATAGAAAATATTGAAGGCAAAAAATTTGATAATTTTCGCTGAAATTCATGAGCCGCGCCATCTACTGTTATTTACTTCTTACTATGACTTGATATTATAATATAGTCGTTGATTGTTCGTCGAGTCGTAGATGTTATTATTAATGCACGTTACGCCATCTAGTGATGAATAGGCAAACTATATAAAACTACTAAGAATAATTTACCATATGAAAAATCAGTAACTTATTTAATGTTTTCCATATAATTCGTATTTGTGCATTTAACAATGTATATTATACTCGATTTATGGTTGGGCATAATTTTATTTTATTTGAATCTTAACTACGTAATACGTATGAAAATAAATATTTCAATAATTTTGAATGTTCCATAATTATCAATCCTGGACAAAAGTTTGCTGTCTACCTGTGAACGTTTGAGCAAAATATATATGCCTGATGATGAAGACTCGATGAAGTGGCCAAAATCGAAACCGGTCGTAACTTTTGAAAAATTAAGTAAAACCAAGCGGAACTAGTGAAGCAAGTGAGGTTTTATTTTGAATTTTCATTAATGCAGCTCCGAGAAATACTACATAGTAGAACTTATATTATTAAGACTAGCGGCCCGCCCCGAAAATTGTTGACTAAGTTTGTAAAATAAAACTAACTGTGGAATGTTCCTTTTTATAATAGGTACTTATTCGGTTTCTCTACGGGACGACCTCGATATTATATTGATGTGCTCAGCACGGTAAAGACTATCTATAGTATTGAGAAAGTTTTATCTATTCCCACTATCTTCATTCCAATTTTAAATTTGGTTAAACTACGAGTATTATAAATAAATCAGACATTTCTTACTTTTACTGAAATGATTTGATTAAAGTTATTTGATATGCAATATTTATATTATTGGTTAGAAACTAAAGCTACATATTCTAATATAGGTATATAGCATGCCCTTGTCGTTATCCTATATTTTATATAATACTAACCAGCTTTCGGGGATGAACCACAGAAGACCGGCGTGAAATAGCATACTGCTGTTTCGCTCGGCGAGGGGGTAAGTTTCCTTACCCTTCCCAGTTCCTTATCTTTCCTTTATCCTTCTCGTCAATCTTTTCCTAAACCCTTTCCAGTTTGAAGTCCATTTGAAGAGGCGCAAGGTTTGCTCGTGGTATGTCCTTTCCCAAGTTCAGCTCTTTCATCCCAAATTTCATCAAAATCGGTTCAGACGTGAAAGCGTAACAGAAAGCGATTTTTCTTTTTTTTTTTCAATTTAATCTGTAGGTATCCGTTGTTTTTAAAAAAACTGAACCCATCGTAACTCATCACATCGAACCGTTAATACTTAGTCTGGCCATAAATACTGTTACACTTAATTATAAAAAAATATTACATTTGAATTTCGAATCTGTCA